>NW_026608402.1:0-71124 GCF_029499605.1 Hyla sarda
ATCAGTTACCTCCACACCACCAGGGGGCAGTCAGGATGCAATAAGAAGAGAGAGTCATTTGTGAGCAAACCCTTTATTGTTAGTGCGGTAGAAATGCCTGAGACGTATAAATTCTCATTTCTTCTTTTCGTGCGTTTCATAAATAGAAAATATAAACACTTCATATAAAAAGCTACAAAAATATGGCGTCACATGTCGGCTCGGACAAAGGAGGCGAAGAGCCCGTCCTCCTGCGCCAGGAGACTTTCTGGGGTGTCATATTCCAGAATGTTCCCTCTGCGCATCACGATGACCAGGTCTGCAGTGAGGATGGTGTGTACACGGTGCTGCAGAAAGAACAGAGCGGCATATTACCATAGGAAAGTAGTATGGCTGCTGGGAGTTGTAGTCTTCATAAGGCAATGATGGGGAAAGAGTTGGGGTTTTCTGTATTCTCCATGTTGCTGAGTGGGCGGGGTCTTACTTTTGTGATGTCATAGCTGTGCTGTCAGCCAATCAGTCTCCCCTGCAGTTTCCCCTCTCACAGCATGCAGTCTCACAGACACATAGAAGCTGCAGGTGCACCCCCTTCCTCCCCTCTCACAGCATGTAGTCTCACAGACACAGAGACACTGCAGCTGCTTCCCCCTCCTCCCCTCTCACAGACACATATAAACTGCAGCTGCATCCCCCTCCTCCCCTCTCACAGACAGATATACAAACTGCAGCTGTACTCCCCTCCTCCCCTCTCACAGATACACATATAAACTGCAGCCATATCCCCTCCTCCCCTCTCACAGTCACAGAGAAGCTGCAGCTGTATCCCCCTCCTCACTTCTCACATATACACATATAAACTGAAGCTGCATCCCCCTCCTCCCCTCTCACAGACACATATATAAACTGCAGCTGCATCCCCCTCCTCCCCTCTCACAGACACACAGAGAAGCTGCAGCTGCATCCCCCTCCTCCCTATTTACTGTGTTACACTAGAGGGGTTTTTCGTGACTGAGGAGGTTTGTGAACATGTGAGATCCTTACGGAGGGGGAGGAGTTTGTATCATTTATTATAAAGGGGTTTTCTGGAAGTGGAATATTTATGAAGAACGGAGGAAAGAAGCATTAATGAGAGGAGGAAGCTAAAGTTTGTCTGCTGCTACTGTTAGTTACTTGTGTATCTCAGCACTGTATCTCACTGTTATGTTAGAGCCGCCTCACTGGTTAATCTCCATATTTTAGGCTGTATTGGGGGGTGGAGCTCAGTGACAGGAGACCCACCTGCCATTAGCGGAAAGTCCTCTAGTGACCCTTCCTCACCGCAGTCTCCCCGCAAGGAGCTCCCAGTGTGTACAGGGGATACAAGGGGTTAATAATCTGATAATATAGGGGGCGCTCAAGAGCATCATACCAGGCAGACAGCAGCAAGGACGACCCAACCAGTTCTACTTGTGACTCTTGACCAGATAGGTAAAGAGACCGTCCGGGTTGGTGAGCAGAGTCGTCGCCGAGTCACTTTCTATCAGAATACCCTCCGAAAAGACTAACACCAAGTCTGCATCCAAGATGGAGGACACTCGGTGCTAGAGCGCAGAAGAGACAGACACAAGAGAGATGGAGAGAAGGACAGGTGAGAAGAAGAGAGACAGTCATAGCAGAGACACAAGAGTCCTCTAGGCTTCAGGGGGTTCAGCCCCCATAATACCCCTCCCCCGTACTTACTGCAATCGTGACCACTGTGCGGTCCGCAAACGCCGTCATTACCACCTTCTGCAGAATATTCTCCTGCAAAAAGAAACAGAATATCAGAACATCTGATATTAAGTGCACAACATTTAATGGGGATCGCCCTGATGACACATTGGGGTGCATCATGTGACTAAAAGTGACTCATATCTTCTCTGTTACCCTGCAATCACAGTAAAGGCTCAGATAAGATGGCAGCTCTCCACTCTGCTCTATTACCCTGCAATCACAGAAAAGGCTCAGATAAGATGGCAGCTCCCCACTCTGCTCTATTACCCTGCAATCACAGAAAAGGCTCAGATAAGATGGCAGCTCTCCACTCTGCTCTATTACCCTGCAATCACAGAAAAGGCTCAGATAAGATGGCAGCTCTCCACTCTGCTCTATTACCCTGCAATCACAGTAAAGGCTCAGATAAGATGGCAGCTCCCCACTCTGCTCTATTACCCTGCAATCACAGAAAAGGCTCAGATAAGATGGCAGCTCCCCACTCTGCTCTATTACCCTGCAATCACAGAAAAGGCTCAGATAAGATGGTAGATCCTCCTGCTCCCCCACTCTGCTCTATTACCCTGCAATCACAGTAAGGGCTCAGATAAGATGACAGATCCTCCTGCTCCCCACTCTGCTCTATTACCCTGCAATCACAGAAAAGGCTCAGATAAGATGGCAGCTCCCCACTCTGCTCTATTACCCTGCAATCACAGAAAAGGCTCAGATAAGATGGCAGCTCTCCACTCTGCTCTATTACCCTGCAATCACAGAAAAGGCTCAGATAAGATGGCAGCTCCCCACTCTGCTCTATTACCCTGCAATCACAGAAAAGGCTCAGATAAGATGGTAGATCCTCCTGCTCCCCACTCTGCTCTATTACCCTGCAATCACAGTAAAGGCTCAGATAAGATGACAGATCCTCTTGCTCCCCACTCTGCTCTATTACCCTGCAATCACAGTAAAGGCTCAGATAAGATGGTAGATCCTCCTGCTCCCCACTAAGCTCTATTACCCTGCAATCACAGTAAGGGCTCAGATAAGATGGCAGATCCTCCTGCTCCCCACTCCGCTCTATTACCCTGCAATCACAGAAAAGGCTCAGATAAGATGGTAGATCCTCCTGCTCCCCACTCTGCTCTATTACCCTGCAATCACAGTAAAGGCTCAGATAAGATGGTAGATCCTCCTGCTCCCCACTAAGCTCTATTACCCTGCAATCACAGAAAAGGCTCAGATAAGATGGTAGATCCTCCTGCTCCCCCACTCTGCTCTATTACCCTGCAATCACAGTAAAGGCTCAGATAAGATGGCAGATCCTCCTGCTCCCCACTCTGCTCTATTACCCTGCAATCACAGTAAAGGCTCAGATAAGATGACAGATCCTCCTGCTCCCCACTCTGCAATCACAGTAAAGGCTCAGATAAGATGGCAGATCCTCCTGCTCCCCACTCTGCTCTATTACCCTGCAATCACAGAAAAAGCTCAGATAAGATGGTAGATCCTCCTGCTCCCCACTCTGCTCTATTACCCTGCAATCACAGTAAGGGCTCAGATAAGATGGCAGATCCTCCTGCTCCCCACTCTGCTCTATTACCCTGCAATCACAGTAAAGGCTCAGATAAGATGGCAGATCCTCCTGCTCCCCACTCTGCTCTATTACCCTGCAATCACAGAAAAAGCTCAGATAAGATGGTAGATCCTCCTGCTCCCCACTCTGCTCTATTACCCTGCAATCACAGTAAGGGCTCAGATAAGATGGCAGATCCTCCTGCTCCCCACTCTGCTCTATTACCCTGCAATCACAGTAATGGCTCAGATAAGATGGCAGATCCTCCTGCTCCCCACTCTGCTCTATTACCCTGCAATCACAGTAAGGGCTCAGATAAGATGGCAGATCCTCTTGCTCCCCACTCTGCTCTATTACCCTGCAATCACAGTAATGGCTCAGATAAGATGACAGATCCTTCTGCTTCCCACTCTGCTCTATTACCCTGCAATCACAGTAAAGGCTCAGATAAGATGGTAGATCCTCCTGCTCCCCACTCTTCTCTATTACCCTGCAATCACAGTAAAGGCTCAGATAAGATGGTAGATCCTCCTGCTCCCCACTCTGCTCTATTACCCTGCAATCACAGTAAAGGCTCAGATAAGATGGCAGATCCTCCTGCTCCCCACTCCGCTCTATTACCCTGCAATCACAGTAATGGCTCAGATAAGATGGCAGATCCTCCTGCTCCCCACTCTGCTCTATTACCCTACAATCACAGTAAAGGCTCAGATAAGATAACAGATCCTTCTGCTCCCCACTCTGCTCTATTACCCTGCAATCACAGAAAAGGCTCAGATAAGATAGTAGATCCTCCTGCTCCCCACTCTGCTCTATTACCCTGCAATCACAGTAAGGGCTCAGATAAGATGACATATCCTCCTGCTCCCCACTCTGCTCTATTACCCTGCAATCACAGTAAAGGCTCAGATAAGATGACAGATCCTCCTGCTCCCCACTCTGCTCTATTACCCTGCAATCACAGTAAGGGCTCAGATAAGATGGTAGATCCTCCTGCTCCCCACTCTGCTCTATTACCCTGCAATCACAGTAAGGGCTCAGATAAGATGGTAGATCCTCCTGCTCCCCACTCTGCTCTATTACCCTGCAATCACAGTAAAGGCTCAGATAAGATGGTAGATCCTCCTGCTCCCCACTCTGCTCTATTACCCTGCAATCACAGAAAAGGCTCAGATAAGATGGTAGATCCTCTTGCTCCCAACTCTGCTCTATTACCCTGCAATCACAGTAAGGGCTCGGATAAGATGGTAGATCCTCCTGCTCCCCATTCTGCTCCATTACCCTGCAATCACAGTAAAGGCTCAGATAAGATGGCAGATCCTCCTGCTCCCCACTCTGCTCTATTACCCTGCAATGACAGTAATGGCTCAGATAAGATGACAGATCCTCGTGCTCCCCACTCTGCTCTATTACCCTGCAATGACAGTAAAGGCTCAGATAAGATGACAGATCCTCCTGCTCCCCACTCTGCTCTATTACCCTGCAATCACAGTAAAGGCTCAGATAAGATGACAGATCCTCCTGCTCCCCACTCTGCTCTATTACCCTGCAATCACAGTAAAGGCTCAGATAAGATGGTAGATCCTCTTGCTCCCCACTCTGCTCTATTACCCTGCAATCACAGTAAAGGCTCAGATAAGATGGTAGAACCTCTTGCTCCCCACTCTTCTCTATTACCCTGCAATCACAGAAAAGGCTCAGATAAAATGGTAGATCCTCCTGCTCCCCACTCTGCTCTATTACCCTGCAATCACAGTAATGGCTCAGATAAGATGGTAGATCCTCCTGCTCCCCACTCTGCTCTATTACCCTGCAATCACAGTAAAGGCTCAGATAAGATGGTAGATCCTCTTGCTCCCCACTCTTCTCTATTACCCTGCAATCACAGAAAAGGCTCAGATAAGATGGCAGCTCTCCACTCTGCTCTATTACCCTGCAATCACAGAAAAGGCTCAGATAAGATGGCAGCTCCCCACTCTGCTCTATTACCCTGCAATCACAGTAAAGGCTCAGATAAGATGGCAGATCCTCCTGCTTCCCACTCTGCTCTATTACCCTGCAATCACAGTAAAGGCTCAGATAAGATGGTAGATCCTCCTGCTCCCCACTCTGCTCTATTACCCTGCAATCACAGTAAGGTCTCAGATAAGATGGCAGATCCTCTTGCTCCCCACACTGCTGTATTACCCTGCAATCACAGTAAAGGCTCAGATAAGATGGCAGATCCTCCTGCTCCCCACTCTGCTCTATTACCCTGCAATCACAGTAAAGGCTCAGATAAGATAACAGATCCTTCTGCTCCCCACTCTGCTCTATTACCCTGCAATCACAGAAAAGGCTCAGATAAGATAGTAGATCCTCCTGCTCCCCACTCTGCTCTATTACCCTGCAATCACAGTAAGGGCTCAGATAAGATGACATATCCTCCTGCTCCCCACTCTGCTCTATTACCCTGCAATCACAGTAAAGGCTCAGATAAGATGACAGATCCTCCTGCTCCCCACTCTGCTCTATTACCCTGCAATCACAGTAAGGGCTCAGATAAGATGGTAGATCCTCCTTCTCACCACTCTGCTCTATTACCCTGCAATCACAGTAAAGGCTCAGATAAGATGGTAGATCCTCCTGCTCCCCACTCCGCTCTATTACCCTGCAATTACAGTAAAGGCTCAGATAAGATGGTAGATCCTCCTGCTCCCCACTCTGCTCTATTACCCTGCAATCACAGTAAAGGCTCAGATAAGATAGTAGATCCTCCTGCTCCCCACTCTGCTCTATTACCCTGCAATCACAGAAAAGGCTCAGATAAGATGGTAGATCCTCTTGCTCCCAACTCTGCTCTATTACCCTGCAATCACAGTAAGGGCTCGGATAAGATGGTAGATCCTCCTGCTCCCCATTCTGCTCCATTACCCTGCAATCACAGTAAAGGCTCAGATAAGATGGCAGATCCTCCTGCTCCCCACTCTGCTCTATTACCCTGCAATCACAGTAATGGCTCAGATAAGATGACAGATCCTCCTGCTCCCCACTAAGCTCTATTACCCTGCAATCACAGTAAGGTCTCAGATAAGATGACAGATCCTCCTGCTCCCCACTAAGCTCTATTACCCTGCAATCACAGTAAGGTCTCAGATAAGATGACAGATCCTCCTGCTCCCCACTAAGCTCTATTACCCTGCAATCACAGTAAAGGCTCAGATAAGATGGCAGATCCTCCTGCTCCCCACTCTGCTCTATTACCCTGCAATCACAGTAAAGGCTCAGATAAGATGACAGATCCTCCTGCTCCCCACTCTGCTCTATTACCCTGCAATCACAGAAAAGGCTCAGATAAGATGGTAGATCCTCTTGCTCCCCACTCTTCTCTATTACCCTGCAATCACAGAAAAGGCTCAGATAAGATGGTAGATCCTCTTGCTCCCCACTCTGCTCTATTACCCTGAAATCACAGTAAAGGCTCAGATAAGATGACAGATCCTCTTGCTCCCCACTCTGCTCTATTACCCTGCAATCACAGTAAAGGCTCAGATAAGATGGTAGATCCTCTTGCTCCCCACTCTTCTCTATTACCCTGCAATCACAGAAAAGGCTCAGATAAAATGGTAGATCCTCCTGCTCCCCACTCTGCTCTATTACCCTGCAATCACAGTAATGGCTCAGATAAGATGGTAGATCCTCCTGCTCCCCACTCTGCTCTATTACCCTGCAATCACAGTAAAGGCTCAGATAAGATGGTAGATCCTCTTGCTCCCCACTCTTCTCTATTACCCTGCAATCACAGAAAAGGCTCAGATAAGATGGCAGCTCTCCACTCTGCTCTATTACCCTGCAATCACAGAAAAGGCTCAGATAAGATGGCAGCTCCCCACTCTGCTCTATTACCCTGCAATCACAGTAAAGGCTCAGATAAGATGACAGATCCTCCTGCTCCCCACTCTGCTCTATCACCCTGCAATCACAGAAAAGGCTCAGATAAGATGGTAGATCGTCCTGCTCCCCACTCTGCTCTATTACCCTGCAATCACAGTAAAGGCTCAGATAAGATGACAGATCCTCTTGCTCCCCACTCTGCTCTATTACCCTGCAATCACAGTAAAGGCTCAGATAAGATGGTAGATCCTCTTGCTCCCCACTCTTCTCTATTACCCTGCAATCACAGAAAAGGCTCAGATAAGAAGGTAGATCCTCTTGCTCCCCACTCTGCTCTATTACCCTGCAATCACAGTAAAGGCTCAGATAAGATGGTAGATCCTCTTGCTCCCCACTCTGCTCTATTACCCTGCAATCACAGTAAAGGCTCAGATAAGATGGCAGATCCTCCTGCTCCCCCACTCTGCTCTATTACCCTGCAATCACAATAAAGGCTCAGATAAGATGGCAGATCCTCCTGCTCCCCACTCTGCTCTATTACCCTGCAATCACAGTAAAGGCTCAGATAAGATGACAGATCCTCCTGCTCCCCACTCTGCTCTATTACCCTGCAATCACAGTAAAGGCTCAGATAAGATGGTAGATCCTCCTGCTCCCCACTCCGCTCTATTACCCTGCAATCACAGTAAAGGCTCAGATAAGATAACAGATCCTCTTGCTCCCCACTCTGCTCTATTACCCTGCAATCACAGTAAGGGCTCAGATAAGATGGCAGATCCTCCTGCTCCCCACTCTGCTCTATTACCCTGCAATCACAGTAAAGGCTCAGATAAGATGACAGATCCTCCTGCTCCCCACTCTGCTCTATTACCCTGCAATCACAGTAAAGGCTCAGATAAGATGGTAGATCCTCCTGCTCCCCACTCTGCTCTATTACCCTGTAATCACAGTAAAGGCTCAGATAAGATGGTAGATCCTCCTGCTCCCCACTCTGCTCTATTACCCTGCAATCACAGTAAGGTCTCAGATAAGATGACAGATCCTCCTGCTCCCCACTCTGCTCTATTACCCTGCAATCACAGTAAGGTCTCAGATAAGATGACAGATCCTCCTGCTCCCCACTCTGCTCTATTACCCTGCAATCACAGTAAGGTCTCAGATAAGATGGCAGATCCTCCTGCTCCCCACTCTGCTCTATTACCCTGCAATCACAGTAAAGGCTCAGATAAGATGGTAGATCCTCCTGCTCCCCACTCTGCTCTATTACCCTGCAATCACAGTAAGGTCTCAGATAAGATGACAGATCCTCCTGCTCCCCACTAAGCTCTATTACCCTGCAATCACAGTAAGGTCTCAGATAAGATGACAGATCCTCCTGCTCCCCACTAAGCTCTATTACCCTGCAATCACAGTAAAGGCTCAGATAAGATGGTAGATCCTCCTGCTCCCCACTCTGCTCTATTACCCTGCAATCACAGTAAAGGCTCAGATAAGATGACAGATCCTCCTGCTCCCCACTCTGCTCTATTACCCTGCAATCACAGTAATGGCTCAGATAAGATAGTAGATCCTCCTGCTCCCCACTCTGCTCTATTACCCTGCAATCACAGTAAAGGCTCAGATAAGATGACAGATCCTCCTGCTCCCCACTAAGCTCTATTACCCTGCAATCACAGTAAGGTCTCAGATAAGATGACAGATCCTCCTGCTCCCCACTCTGCTCTATTACCCTGCAATCACAGTAAAGGCTCAGATAAGATGGTAGATCCTCCTGCTCCCCACTCTGCTCTATTACCCTGCAATCACAGTAAAGGCTCAGATAAGATGGCAGATCCTCCTGCTCCCCACTCCGCTCTATTACCCTGCAATCACAGTAAAGGCTCAGATAAGATGGCAGATCCTCTTGCTCCCCACTCTGCTCTATTACCCTGCAATCACAGTAAGGTCTCAGATAAGATGGCAGATCCTCTTGCTCCCCACTCTGCTCTATTACCCTGCAATCACAGTAAAGGCTCAGATAAGATGGCAGATCCTCCTGCTCCCCACTCCGCTCTATTACCCTGCAATCACAGTAAAGGCTCAGATAAGATGGTAGATCCTCCTGCTCCCCACTCCGCTCTATTACCCTGCAATCACAGAAAAGGCTCAGATAAGATGGCAGATCCTCCTGCTCCCCACTCTGCTCTATTACCCTGCAATCACAGTAAAGGCTCAGATAAGATGGCAGATCCTCTTGCTCCCCACTCTGCTCTATTACCCTGCAATCACAGTAAAGGCTCAGATAAGATGGCAGATCCTCCTGCTCCCCCACTCTGCTCTATTACCCTGCAATCACAATAAAGGCTCAGATAAGATGGCAGATCCTCCTGCTCCCCACTCTGCTCTATTACCCTGCAATCACAGTAAAGGCTCAGATAAGATGACAGATCCTCCTGCTCCCCACTCTGCTCTATTACCCTGCAATCACAGTAAGGGCTCAGATAAGATGGCAGATCCTCCTGCTCCCCACTCTGCTCTATTACCCTGCAATCACAGTAAAGGCTCAGATAAGATGACAGATCCTCCTGCTCCCCACTCTGCTCTATTACCCTGCAATCACAGTAAAGGCTCAGATAAGATGGTAGATCCTCCTGCTCCCCACTCTGCTCTATTACCCTGTAATCACAGTAAAGGCTCAGATAAGATGGTAGATCCTCCTGCTCCCCACTCTGCTCTATTACCCTGCAATCACAGTAAGGTCTCAGATAAGATGACAGATCCTCCTGCTCCCCACTCTGCTCTATTACCCTGCAATCACAGTAAGGTCTCAGATAAGATGACAGATCCTCCTGCTCCCCACTCTGCTCTATTACCCTGCAATCACAGTAAGGTCTCAGATAAGATGGCAGATCCTCCTGCTCCCCACTCTGCTCTATTACCCTGCAATCACAGTAAAGGCTCAGATAAGATGGTAGATCCTCCTGCTCCCCACTCTGCTCTATTACCCTGCAATCACAGTAAGGTCTCAGATAAGATGACAGATCCTCCTGCTCCCCACTAAGCTCTATTACCCTGCAATCACAGTAAGGTCTCAGATAAGATGACAGATCCTCCTGCTCCCCACTAAGCTCTATTACCCTGCAATCACAGTAAAGGCTCAGATAAGATGGTAGATCCTCCTGCTCCCCACTCTGCTCTATTACCCTGCAATCACAGTAAAGGCTCAGATAAGATGACAGATCCTCCTGCTCCCCACTCTGCTCTATTACCCTGCAATCACAGTAATGGCTCAGATAAGATAGTAGATCCTCCTGCTCCCCACTCTGCTCTATTACCCTGCAATCACAGTAAAGGCTCAGATAAGATGACAGATCCTCCTGCTCCCCACTAAGCTCTATTACCCTGCAATCACAGTAAGGTCTCAGATAAGATGACAGATCCTCCTGCTCCCCACTCTGCTCTATTACCCTGCAATCACAGTAAAGGCTCAGATAAGATGGTAGATCCTCCTGCTCCCCACTCTGCTCTATTACCCTGTAATCACAGTAAAGGCTCAGATAAGATGGTAGATCCTCCTGCTCCCCACTCTGCTCTATTACCCTGTAATCACAGTAAAGGCTCAGATAAGATGACAGATCCTCCTGCTCCCCACTCTGCTCTATTACCCTGCAATCACAGTAAGGTCTCAGATAAGATGACAGATCCTCCTGCTCCCCACTCTGCTCTATTACCCTGCAATCACAGTAAGGGCTCAGATAAGATGGCAGATCCTCCTGCTCCCCACTCTGCTCTATTACCCTGCAATCACAGTAAAGGCTCAGATAAGATGACAGATCCTCCTGCTCCCCACTCTGCTCTATTACCCTGCAATCACAGTAAAGGCTCAGATAAGATGGTAGATCCTCCTGCTCCCCACTCTGCTCTATTACCCTGTAATCACAGTAAAGGCTCAGATAAGATGGTAGATCCTCCTGCTCCCCACTCTGCTCTATTACCCTGCAATCACAGTAAGGTCTCAGATAAGATGACAGATCCTCCTGCTCCCCACTCTGCTCTATTACCCTGCAATCACAGTAAGGTCTCAGATAAGATGACAGATCCTCCTGCTCCCCACTCTGCTCTATTACCCTGCAATCACAGTAAGGTCTCAGATAAGATGGCAGATCCTCCTGCTCCCCACTCTGCTCTATTACCCTGCAATCACAGTAAAGGCTCAGATAAGATGGTAGATCCTCCTGCTCCCCACTCTGCTCTATTACCCTGCAATCACAGTAAGGTCTCAGATAAGATGACAGATCCTCCTGCTCCCCACTAAGCTCTATTACCCTGCAATCACAGTAAGGTCTCAGATAAGATGACAGATCCTCCTGCTCCCCACTAAGCTCTATTACCCTGCAATCACAGTAAAGGCTCAGATAAGATGGTAGATCCTCCTGCTCCCCACTCTGCTCTATTACCCTGCAATCACAGTAAAGGCTCAGATAAGATGACAGATCCTCCTGCTCCCCACTCTGCTCTATTACCCTGCAATCACAGTAATGGCTCAGATAAGATAGTAGATCCTCCTGCTCCCCACTCTGCTCTATTACCCTGCAATCACAGTAAAGGCTCAGATAAGATGACAGATCCTCCTGCTCCCCACTAAGCTCTATTACCCTGCAATCACAGTAAAGGCTCAGATAAGATGGTAGATCCTCCTGCTCCCCACTCTGCTCTATTACCCTGCAATCACAGTAAAGGCTCAGATAAGATAGTAGATCCTCCTGCTCCCCACTCTGCTCTATTACCCTGCAATCACAGTAAAGGCTCAGATAAGATGGCAGATCCTCCTGCTCCCCACTCCGCTCTATTACCCTGCAATCACAGTAAAGGCTCAGATAAGATGGCAGATCCTCTTGCTCCCCACTCTGCTCTATTACCCTGCAATCACAGTAAGGTCTCAGATAAGATGGCAGATCCTCTTGCTCCCCACTCTGCTCTATTACCCTGCAATCACAGTAAAGGCTCAGATAAGATGGCAGATCCTCCTGCTCCCCACTCTGCTCTATTACCCTGCAATCACAGTAAAGGCTCAGATAAGATGGTAGATCCTCCTGCTCCCCACTCCGCTCTATTACCCTGCAATCACAGAAAAGGCTCAGATAAGATGGCAGATCCTCCTGCTCCCCACTCTGCTCTATTACCCTGCAATCACAGTAAAGGCTCAGATAAGATGGCAGATCCTCTTGCTCCCCACTCTGCTCTATTACCCTGCAATCACAGTAAAGGCTCAGATAAGATGACAGATCCTCCTGCTCCCCACTCTGCTCTATTACCCTGCAATCACGGTGCCTTAAGGGTACTAAGAGAGAGCATGCAGGAGGAGCTTTTATCTTGTCACATCCTTACTGTGATTCCAGGGTCATAGAGCAGAGGCTGCAGTAGGTGAGCAGGAGGATCTTCCATCTTATCGAGTCCTTACTCTTATTAATGGGTCACAGAGCAGAGACTGCACCAGGTTAGTAGGAGGATCTTCCATCTTGTCTTTGTTTGTACCCCATAATTGTAGCGCTGCGGAATCTGTAGGTGCTATATAAATAAAATTATTATTATTATCTTGTCAAGTCCTTGCTGTGATTTCAGGGTCACAGAGCAGAGATTGCAGCAGGAGAGTAGGAGGATCTTCCATCTTGTCGAGTCCTTACTGTGATTCCAGGGTCACAGGGAGGCGGCTGTAGCAGGTGAGCAGGAGGATCTCCTGCCTTTATCTACACAATGGGGAGCAGAGGACTGACGTAGGATGTGGCAGGTTACTGTGAACTCACGGTGGCCATATCGATGGAGGCGGTGGCCTCGTCCATTATCAGGATGCTGCTCTTCCGGACGAAGGCTCGCGCCAAGCAGAACAGCTGCCTCTGCCCAACGCTGAAATTCTCTCCACCTTCTGTGACCATGGCGTCTGCACAACACGGAGAAAACAGAGACATTTGTATGGGGCCCCAGAGTATAAACAAGGGGAGCTTACTACTTATATTATGTCCTATTATTATTATTCCTGTGCTGCTGCTGAGCACTATGGGGGATATAATCGGGGTCTACATCCTACAGGGCTGCAGACTGTCAGACATCCTGGGGCCCCGATGGCTCTCTGCATGTTTTATGTCTGCCGTTTTGCAGCTTCTGTTCCTTCCTTTACATGGAGAAGTGAGGGGCCCCTCGACACGTGACACCCCCTCCCCCGAGCACATACCTAGCCCTCCTGGCAGAGACTTCACCAGGTTCTTGAGCTGCGCGATCTCCAGGGCTTCCCAGAGCCGATCATCTGTGCATTTACATTCGGGATCCAAGTTTAACCTATACATGAAATAAAAGGGCCCGACAGCCGTCACAGTAGCGCAGAGGAATTGTGTAAAGTGTCTGCGCACGTGACAGTAACACAACATTCCTGCTGAATCCGTGCAACAGACCAGACAATACAATACAGTCCTCACTGCCTGACACATTGTAACAAAGCGGGAACATTAAAGAGCCAGTACCATGCCGGAGGTTTAGCCTCTCTCCCATGACTAAGTCAGCAAGTAGTAGATAAAAATTTACGGGTAATCGGCGCAATCCGCATGACGTACAAAATACAAAGTATGCTGGTAAAAATCCAAAGGTTCTTTCATTTGCTTGTGTCCGACGCGTTTCAAGGTTTCATACCTCTTTTTCAATGACTACAGCAGTGATACACATTACATTACATGGTGTTATGGTGATAACACCATGTAATGTAATGAGAAGCTCTGTCTTGTGTTTTATCCTACTATAGTATCATGACTAAGTCAGCGTGAGCTGACGAAACGTCGGGCTGTGGAGAGCTATCGGTTACAATTTTAACTAGCAGCCAGCAGTGGTCATTTCAGGATAATAAGATGCACCCACTGGATAAACCATAGCGGACAAGGATTTCATACTTTATGGGTGCATCTTAAAACCAAGTTCACACACTTGGCTGTGTTTTTAAATACACGTTTACAAGGGATTCTTTGTTTTAACTGACACTAATAAAGTATTAAGTTTTAGGGGGGGTTTCTAGTTTAGGGTTTACCCCTTGGGGGGCTACCCCTAAAGGTTGTTGGTACTAACAATGCCGGAGGTTATAACACTGTAAGAGGTGAACACATGACAGCAAGCAGAGATCTGCAAAACTCTGTCTATTTCTCAGTCCTGGGCTTTCCATTTCACAGTGATGACCTTTACTTCCTGCAGCCTGGACGCCGGCTTTCATTTATCATAGTATTATTTTATACTGTACATCAGGGTATACTCTCACTGCTGAACAGTACTGTTTACTCACAGTCCTATGCTGCAGTCCCAGACTTTCCCTTTTACAGTGATGACCTTTACTTCCCGCAGCCTGGATGCCGACTTTCAGTGTAATATTATACTATTATTTTATACTGTAGATCAGGGTAAACTCTTATTATATGGAGTCAATGAACAGTACTGTTTGCTTGCAGTCCTATGCTACAGTCCCAGACTTTCCATTACACATTGATGACCTTTACTTCGTGCAGCCTGGACACCAATTTTCAGAGCAATATTACAGTATTATTTTATACTGTAGATCAGGGAAAACTCCTACTAAATGGAGCTTCTGTACAGTACCGTTTACTCGCAGTCCTATGCTGCCGTCCCCCAGGCCTTCACATTGATGACCTTTACGTCCAGCAGCCTGGACTCTCAGTGTCACAGTATTGGAATTATGAAAACTGGAGATCAGCGTCCGCTCTTACCGTATGGAGCCGCTGAACAGTATGGGGTCCTGGAGGATGATTGACAGCCGGGAGCGCAGCGTGTGCAGGGGGAGTTTGCAGATGTCAATTCCATCAATGATGATTTTTCCTTCATAGAAAATAAAGAAAAAAAATTAATAAATTTTCAACCTTCAGTGATGCAACTGAGACCCCTCAGTGCTTGCTGGGAGTTGTAGTTGTGTCACAGTTTGGATACCAATGTACATGGCAGTGAACCACAATGTTTGCCTATGAGAACCCATAATGCACTGGGGCACCTCTTCCCTTATACAGCCTCCTCCCATAATATATCAAACCCACCGTCAAATATATCGACCATCCTGAAGAACGCAAGCGACAGAGAGGATTTACCGCTGCCCGTGCGACCGCAGATCCCAACCTGAGGAGAGAAGGAATTCACATCAAGGTTTTCTCCATCTCTCGTTTTGTGTATGCAGCTCCCATCCAGAGCTATGTGTCTCCATGGTAACAGACCATAAACAAACCATGTTTAGTCTGATCCTCTGTTTTGTCCCATTTCTTATTAATGGGACGGATAGACAGAGGCTGTGACTGCAGGATCAGACTACACAGGGGGTGTTTGTAGTCTGTTACCATGGAGACATATAGCTAATGCAAATTCGCTTTAATCCTCATGGTGGTGCTGGGGTTTGTAGTTACCTTCTGACCCGGCTTTATGTACGCCTTCACGTGTTTCAGCACTGGCTTCAGGTTGCTCTCATATCGCACGCACAGGTCGCTGATCTTGATCTCGCCGTTTTTAGGCCAATCGTCAGGCACCTGCTGCGAATCTGGAATCAGTGACGTAAAAACGTAAGGAAGATTTAGTCAATGTGACGGATGATGGAGCTGAACTCATAACGATCGGATGGGGCCCCCGCACTGACCCCAAGAGGGGCCCAATATAAGATAAGTATGAGGCCGTACCCAGCGTCCCCTCGTAACACTCAGACTCGATGTTCAGGAAACTGTTCACCTTCTTCATGGCTCCGATCTGGACCTCAAGGTCCGCGAGATTCCGCACCACCCAGTTCAGGTAATTAGTGACCTACAGGGGGAGACGACAAAATATGATCACACCGGGGTCTGCACCCCAAACGTGTCCACACCGGGGTCTGCACCCCAAACGTGTCCACACCGGGGTCTGCACCCCAAACGTGTCCACACCGGGGTCTACACCCCAAACGTGACCACACCGGGGTCTACACCCCAAACATGTCCACACCGGGGTCTACACCCCAAACATGTCCACACCGGGGTCTACACCCCAAACATGTCCACACCGGGGTCTACACCCCAAACATGTCCACACCGGGGTCTACACCCCAAACATGTCCACACCGGGGTCTACACCCCAAACATGTCCACACCGGGGTCTACACCCCAAACATGTCCACACCGGGGTCTACACCCCAAACATGTCCACACCGGGGTCTACACCCCAAACATGTCCACACCGGGGTCTACACCCCAAACATGTCCACACCGGGGTCTACACCCCAAACATGTCCACACCGGGGTCTACACCCCAAACATGTCCACACCGGGGTCTACACCCCAAACATGTCCACACCGGGGTCTACACCCCAAACATGTCCACACCGGGGTCTACACCCCAAACATGTCCACACCGGGGTCTACACCCCAAACATGTCCACACCGGGGTCTACACCCCAAACATGTCCACACCGGGGTCTACACCCCAAACATGTCCACCCCGGGGTCTACACCCCAAAACATGACTACCCCGGGGTCTACACCCCAAAACATAACCACACCGGGGTCTACACCCCAAACGTGACCACACCGGGGTCTACACCCCAAACGTGACCACACCGGGGTCTACACCCCAAACGTGACCACACCGGGGTCTACACCCCAAACGTGACCACACCGGGGTCTACACCCCAAACATGTCCACACCGGGGTCTACACCCCAAACATGTCCACACCGGGGTCTACACCCCAAACATGTCCACACCGGGGTCTACACCCCAAACATGTCCACCCCGGGGTCTACACCCCAAACATGTCCACCCCGGGGTCTACACCCCAAACATGTCCACCCCGGGGTCTACACCCCAAACATGTCCACACCGGGGTCTACACCCCAAACATGTCCACCCCGGGGTCTACACCCCAAAACATGTCCACCCCGGGGTCTACACCCCAAAACATGTCCACCCCGGGGTCTACACCCCAAAACATGTCCACCCCGGGGTCTACACCCCAAAACATGTCCACCCCGGGGTCTACACCCCAAAACATAACCACACCGGGGTCTACACCCCAAACGTTACCACACCGGGGTCTACACCCCAAACGTGACCACACCGGGGTCTACACCCCAAACGTGACCACACCGGGGTCTACACCCCAAACATGTCCACACCGGGGTCTACACCCCAAACATGTCCACACCGGGGTCTACACCCCAAACATGTCCACACCGGGGTCTACACCCCAAACATGTCCACCCCGGGGTCTACACCCCAAACATGTCCACACCGGGGTCTACACCCCAAACATGTCCACACCGGGGTCTACACCCCAAACATGTCCACACCGGGGTCTACACCCCAAAACATGTCCACCCCGGGGTCTACACCCCAAAACATGTCCACCCCGGGGTCTACACCCCAAAACATGTCCACCCCGGGGTCTACACCCCAAAACATAACCACACCGGGGTCTACACCCCAAACGTGACCACACCGGGGTCTACACCCCAAACGTTACCACACCGGGGTCTACACCCCAAACGTGACCACACCGGGGTCTACACCCCAAACGTGACCACACCGGGGTCTACACCCCAAACGTGACCACACCGGGGTCTGCACCCCAAACATGTCCACACCGGGGTCTGCACCCCAAACATGTCCACACCGGGGTCTACACCCCAAACATGTCCACACCGGGGTCTACACCCCAAACATGTCCACACCGGGGTCTACACCCCAAACATGTCCACACCGGGGTCTACACCCCAAACATGTCCACACCGGGGTCTACACCCCAAACATGTCCACACCGGGGTCTACACCCCAAACATGTCCACACCGGGGTCTACACCCCAAACATGTCCACACCGGGGTCTACACCCCAAACATGTCCACACCGGGGTCTACACCCCAAACATGTCCACACCGGGGTCTACACCCCAAAACATGTCCACACCGGGGTCTACACCCCAAAACATGTCCACACCGGGGTCTACACCCCAAAACATGTCCACACCGGGGTCTACACCCCAAAACATGTCCACACCGGGGTCTACACCCCAAAACATGTCCACACCGGGGTCTACACCCCAAAACATGTCCACACCGGGGTCTACACCCCAAACATGTCCACACCGGGGTCTACACCCCAAACATGTCCACACCGGGGTCTACACCCCAAACATGTCCACACCGGGGTCTACACCCCAAACATGTCCACACCGGGGTCTACACCCCAAACATGTCCACACCGGGGTCTACACCCCAAACATGTCCACACCGGGGTCTACACCCCAAAACATGACTACCCCGGGGTCTACACCCCAAAACATAACCACACCAGGGTCTACACCCCAAAACATAACCACACCGGGGTCTACACCCCAAACGTTACCACACCGGGGTCTACACCCCAAACGTAACCACACCGGGGTCTACACCCCAAACGTGACCACACCGGGGTCTACACCCCAAACGTGACCACACCGGGGGTCTACACCCAAACATGACCACACCGGGGGTCTACACCCAAACATGTCCACACCGGGGTCTACACCCCAAACATGACCACACCTGGGTTTACACCCCAAACATGACCACACCTGGGTCTACACCCCAAACATGACCACACTGGGGTCTACACCCCAAACATGACCACACTGGGGTCTACACCCCAAACATGATCACACTGGGGTCTACACCCCAAACATGACCACACCTGGGTCTACACCCCAAACATGACCACACCTGGGTCTACACCCCAAACATGACCACACTGGGGGTCTACACCCCAAACATGACCACACCTGGGTCTACACCCCAAACATGACCACACCGGGGTCTACACCTCAAACATGACCACACCGGGGTCTACACCCCAAACATGACCACACTGGGGTCTACACCCCAAACATGACCACACGGGGGTCTACACCCCAAACATGTCCACACCGGGGTCTACACCCCAAACATGTCCACACCGGGGTCTACACCCCAAACATGACCACACCGGGGTCTACACCCCAAACATGACCACACCGGGGTCTACACCTCAAACATGACCACACTGGGGGTCTACACCCAAACATGACCACACCGGGGTCTACACCCCAAACATGTCCACACCGGGGTCTACACCCCAAACAAGGACCCCTCAATCCTCAACTACAGCTCTGATCCTCCAGAGCTGCACTCACTATTCTGCTGTTACATCATGTCTTACACTCCAGTCACCTCCAGAGCTGCTGTCATTGTTCTGCTTAGATAATGTGTTATTAGTCATAAGACATGACGCAACAGCAGAATAGTGAGTGCAGCTCTGGAGCATAAGACATGACGCAACAGCAGAATAGTGAGTGCAGCTCTGGAGGATAAGACATGACGCAACAGCAGAATAGTGAGTGCAGCTCTGGAGGATAAGACATGACGTAACAGCAGAATAATGAGTGCAGCTCTGGAGGATAAGACATGATGTAACAGCAGAATATTGAGTGCAGCTCTGGAGGATAAGACATGATGTAACAGCAGAATAGTGAGTGCAGCTCTGGAGGATAAGACATGATGTAACCGCAGAATAGTGAGTGCAGCTCTGGAGGAGAAGACATGATGTAACAGCAGAATAGTGAGTGCAGCTCTGGAGGATAAGACATGATGTAACCGCAGAATAGTGAGTGCAGCTCTGGAGGATAAGACATGATGTAACAGCAGAATAGTGAGTGCAGCTCTGGGGGATAAGACATGATGTAACCGCAGAATAATGAGTGCAGCTCGGGAGGATTAGACATGATGTAACAGCAGAATAGTGAGTGCAGCTCTGGAGGATAAGACATGATATAACAGCAGAATAGTGAGTGCAGCTCTGGAGGATAAGACATGATGTCACCGCAAAATAGTGAGTGCAGCTCTGGAGGTGACACTTACCGTCAGGGCGTAGGTGAGGCCTAAACCAACGATCCCAGAGGTGAGTCCGGAGGTGATGGAGTTGATGGAGGTGATGGCCGCGGTCAGTACGATGCAGGCGCCCAGGTAATCCTGAGGGGACACAAATCATGTATGTGCAGGTCAAAGGGCACCGAGCCGATCACATGGTGTACAGAGGCATCATACCGGATACAATCCCTGAGTATAGGGAGCGGATGCTGAGTATAGGGAGCGGATGATGAGTATAGGGAGCGGATGATGAGTATAGGGAGCGGATGATGAGTATAGGGAGCGGATGATGAGTATAGGGAGCAAATGATGAGTATAGGGAGCGGATGATGAGTATAGGGAGCGGATGATGAGTATAGGGAGCGGATGATGAGTATAGGGAGCGGATGATGAGTATAGGGAGCGGATGATGAGTATAGGGAGCGGATGAGGAGTATAGGGAGCAAATGATGAGTATAGGGAGCGGATGATGAGTATAGGGAGCGGATGATGAGTATAGGCAGTAGATGAGGAGTATAGGGAGCGGATGATGAGTATAGGGAGCGGATGATGAGTATAGGGAGCAGATGATGAGTATAGGGAGCAGATGATGAGTATAGGGAGCGGATGAGGAGTATAGGGAGCGGATGATGAGTATAGGGAGCGGATGATGAGTATAGGGAGCAGATGATGAGTATAGGGAGCGGATGAGGAGTATAGGGAGCGGATGAGGAGTATAGGGAGCGGATGAGGAGTATAGGGAGCGGATGAGGAGTATAGGGAGCGGATGAGGAGTATAGGGAGCGGATGAGGAGTATAGGGAGCGGATGAGGAGTATAGGGAGCGGATGAGGAGTATAGGGAGCGGATGATGAGTATGGGGAGCGGATGATGAGTATGGGGAGCGGATGAGGAGTATAGGGAGCGGATGAGGAGTATAGGGAGCGGATGAGGAGTATAGGGAGCGGATGAGGAGTATAGGGAGCGGATGAGGAGTATAGGGAGCGGATGAGGAGTATAGGGAGCGGATGAGGAGTATAGGGAGCGGATGAGGAGTATAGGGAGCGGATGAGGAGTATAGGGAGCGGATGAGGAGTATAGGGAGCGGATGATGAGTATAGGGAGCGGATGATGAGTATGGGGAGCGGATGATGAGTATGGGGAGCGGATGATGAGTATGGGGAGCGGATGATGAGTATGGGGAGCGGATGATGAGTATGGGGAGCGGATGATGAGTATGGGGAGCGGATGATGAGTATGGGGAGCGGATGATGAGTATAGGGAGCGGATGATGAGTATGGGGAGCGGATGATGAGTATGGGGAGCGGATGATGAGTATGGGGAGCGGATGATGAGTATGGGGAGCGGATGATGAGTATGGGGAGCGGATGATGAGTATGGGGAGCGGATGATGAGTATGGGGAGCGGATGATGAGTATAGGGAGCCGATGAGGAGTATGGGGAGCGGATGAGGAGTATGGGGAGCGGATGAGGAGTATAGGGAGCGGATGAGGAGTATAGGGAGCGGATGATGAGTATAGGGAGCGGATGATGAGTATAGGGAGCGGATGATGAGTATAGGGAGCGGATGATGAGTATAGGGAGCGGATGAGGAGAATAGGGAGTAGATGAGGAGTATAGGGAGTAGATGAGGAGTATAGGGAGTAGATGAGGAGTATAGGGAGTAGATGAGGAGTATAGGGAGTAGATGAGGAGTACAGGGAGCGGATGATGAGTATAGGGAGCGGATGATGAGTATAGGGAGCGGATGATGAGTATAGGGAGCGGATGATGAGTATAGGGAGCGGATGATGAGTATAGGGAGCGGATGATGAGTATAGGGAGCGGATGAGGAGTATAGGGAGCGGATGAGGAGTATAGGGAGCAAATGATGAGTATAGGGAGCGGATGATGAGTATAGGGAGCGGATGATGAGTATAGGCAGTGGATGAGGAGTATAGGGAGCGGATGATGAGTATAGGGAGCGGATGATGAGTATAGGGAGCGGATGATGAGTATAGGGAGCGGATGATGAGTATAGGGAGCGGATGATGAGTATAGGGAGCGGATGAGGAGTATAGGGAGCGGATGATGAGTATAGGGAGCGGATGATGAGTATAGGGAGCGGATGATGAGTATAGGGAGCGGATGATGAGTATAGGGAGCGGATGATGAGTATAGGGAGCGGATGAGGAGAATAGGGAGTAGATGAGGAGTATAGGGAGTAGATGAGGAGTATAGGGAGTAGATGAGGAGTATAGGGAGTAGATGAGGAGTATAGGGAGTAGATGAGGAGTACAGGGAGCGGATGATGAGTATAGGGAGCGGATGATGAGTATAGGGAGCGGATGATGAGTATAGGGAGCGGATGATGAGTATAGGGAGCGGATGATGAGTATAGGGAGCGGATGATGAGTATAGGGAGCGGATGAGGAGTATAGGGAGCGGATGAGGAGTATAGGGAGCAAATGATGAGTATAGGGAGCGGATGATGAGTATAGGGAGCGGATGATGAGTATAGGCAGTGGATGAGGAGTATAGGGAGCGGATGATGAGTATAGGGAGCGGATGATGAGTATAGGGAGCGGATGATGAGTATAGGGAGCGGATGATGAGTATAGGGAGCGGATGAGGAGTATAGGGAGCGGATGATGAGTATAGGGAGCGGATGATGAGTATAGGGAGCGGATGATGAGTATAGGGAGCGGATGATGAGTATAGGGAGCGGATGATGAGTATAGGGAGCGGATGAGGAGTATAGGGAGCGGATGAGGAGTATAGGGAGCGGATGAGGAGTATAGGGAGCGGATGAGGAGTATAGGGAGCGGATGAGGAGTATAGGGAGCGGATGAGGAGTATAGGGAGCGGATGAGGAGTATAGGGAGCGGATGAGGAGTATAGGGAGCGGATGAGGAGTATAGGGAGCGGATGATGAGTATAGGGAGCGGATGATGAGTATAGGGAGCGGATGATGAGTATGGGGAGCGGATGAGGAGTATAGGGAGCGGATGATGAGTATAGGGAGCGGATGAGGAGTATAGGGAGCGGATGATGAGTATAGGGAGCGGATGAGGAGTATAGGGAGCGGATGAGGAGTATAGGGAGCGGATGAGGAGTATAGGGAGCGGATGAGGAGTATAGGGAGCGGATGAGGAGTATAGGGAGCGGATGATGAGTATGGGGAGCGGATGATGAGTATGGGGAGCGGATGATGAGTATAGGGAGCGGATGATGAGTATAGGGAGCGGATGATGAGTATGGGGAGCGGATGATGAGTATGGGGAGCGGATGATGAGTATGGGGAGCGGATGATGAGTATAGGGAGCGGATGATGAGTATAGGGAGCGGATGATGAGTATAGGGAGCGGATGATGAGTATGGGGAGCGGATGATGAGTATGGGGAGCGGATGATGAGTATGGGGAGCGGATGATGAGTATGGGGAGCGGATGATGAGTATGGGGAGCGGATGATGAGTATGGGGAGCGGATGATGAGTATGGGGAGCCGATGATGAGTATGGGGAGCGGATGAGGAGTATGGGGAGCGGATGAGGAGTATAGGGAGTAGATGAGGAGTATAGGGAGTAGATGAGGAGTATAGGGAGTGGATGAGGAGTATAGGGAGTAGATGAGGAGTATAGGGAGTGGATGAGGAGTATAGGGAGCGGATGAGGAGTATAGGGAGCAGATGAGGAGTATAGGGAGTAGATGAGGAGTATAGGGAGTAGATGAGGAGTACAGGGAGCGGATGATGAGTATAGGGAGCGGATGATGAGTATAGGGAGCGGATGATGAGTATAGGGAGTGGATGATGAGTATAGGGAGCGGATGAGGAGTATAGGGAGTAGATGAGGAGTATAGGGAGCAGATGAGGAGTATAGGGAGCGGATGATGAGTATAGGGAGCAGATGAGGAGTATAGGGAGCAGATGAGGAGTATAGGGAGCAGATGAGGAGTATAGGGAGCGGATGATGAGTATAGGGAGCGGATGATGAGTATAGGGAGCAGATGAGGAGTATAGGGAGTAGATGAGGAGTATAGGGAGCAGATGAAGAGTATAGGGAGCGGATGATGAGTATAGGGAGCGGATGATGAGTATAGGGAGTAGATGAGGAGTATAGGGAGCAGATGATGAGTATAGGGAGTAGATGATGAGTATAGGGAGTAGATGATGAGTATAGGGAGTAGATGAGGAGTATAGGGAGCAGATGATGAGTATAGGGAGTAGATGATGAGTATAGGGAGTAGATGATGAGTATAGGGAGTAGATGAGGAGTATAGGGAGTAGATGAGGAGTATAGGGAGTAGATGAGGAGTATAGGGAGCAGATGAGGAGTATAGGGAGCGGATGATGAGTATAGGGAGCGGATGAGGAGTATAGGGAGTAGATGAGGAGTATAGGGAGCAGATGAGGAGTATAGGGAGCGGATGATGAGTGCAGTGAATGAAGGATAGTGCAGTGAGAGGATGATATATGTTGTGGGTGGATGATGAGAGTAACCAGTGGAGGATAGTGGTTATAGTCAGTGCCGTATTCTTACCGTTCTGACCTCCAGCCAGCGATTGGCCGCGGACAGGAACAGATAGGCCAGGTTGTTGGTGTCTGTCAGCTCCAGCATCCGCTGCTTGAATCTGGATTCATGTCTATGGATGAGATGGCGATAGTTATACGGAGGCGGAGTCACCGGGGGGCGGACCCCTGACTACAGAACAGAGTGATGGCGATAGTTATACGGAGGCGGAGTCACCGGGGGGCGGACCCCTGACTACAGAACAGAGTGATGGCGATAGTTATACGGAGGCGGAGTCACCGGGGGGCGGACCCCTGACTACAGAACAGAGTGATGGCGATAGTTATACGGAGGCGGAGTCACCGGGGGCGGACCCCTGACTACATAACAGAGTGATGGCGATAGTTATACGGAGGCGGAGTCACCGGGGGGCGGACCCCTGACTACATAACAGAGTGATGGCGATAGTTATACGGAGGCGGAGTCACCGGGGGGCGGACCCCTGACTACATAACAGAGTGATGGCGATAGTTATACGGAGGCAGAGTCACCGGGGGCGGACTCCTGACTACAGATGGATGGCGGATACCTGAAGGCGCGGATGGTGGTCAGACCTTCAGCCGTCTCGGAGAAGTGGCAGAGCAGCGGCAGCTGAGTGTTATCATCCAACTCCTGGAGATCCCTGAAAAAGACAGAAAAACATCTCCGAATTTTGTGTCTGCGAAGAGCCGCTCATAAAGGGGGCCCCGGGGGTCTCTGCACCAATCACATCTCCCTGCTGACTGGATGTGACGCTGCCTACCAGGCAGATCTGTACAGTCATTCAGTGATACACCTCCAGAGCTGCACTCACTATTCTGCTGTTACATCATGTCTTATCCTCCAGAGCTGCACTCACTATTCTGCTGTTACATCCTGTCTTATCCTCCAGAGCAGCACTCACTATTCTGCTGTTACATCATGTCTTATCCTCCAGAGCTGCACTCACTATTCTGCTGTTACATCATGTCTTATCCTCCAGAGCTGCTCTCACTATTCTGCTGTTACATCATGTCTTATCCTCCAGAGCTGCACTCACTATTCTGCTGTTACATCATGTCTTATCCTCCAGAGCTGCTCTCACTATTCTGCTGTTACATCATGCCTTATCCTCAAGAGCTGCACTCACTATTCTGCTGTTACATCATGTCTTATCCTCCAGAGCTGCTCTCACTATTCTGCTATTACATCATGTCTTATCCTCCAGAGCTGCACTCACTATTCTGCTGTTACATCATGTCTTATCCTCCAGAGCTGCACTCACTATTCTGCTGTTACATCATGTCTTATCCCCCAGAGCTGCACTCACTATTCTGCTGTTACATCATGTCTTATCCTCCAGAGCTGCATTCACTATTCTGCTGTTACATCATGTCTTATCCTCCAGAGCTGCACTCACTATTCTGCTGTTACATCATGCCTTATCCTCCAGAGCTGCACTCACTATTCTGCTGTTACATCATGCCTTATCCTCCAGAGCTGCACTCACTATTCTGCTGTTACATCATGTCTTATCCTCCAGAGCTGCACTCACTATTCTGCTGTTACATCATGTCTTATCCTCCAGAGCTGCACTCACTATTCTGCTGTAACATCATGTCTTATCCCCCAGAGCTGCACTCACTATTCAGCTGTTACATCCTGTCATATCCTCCAGAGCTGCACTCACTATTCTGCTGTTACACCATAAGCTGCACACCACCACTCATCCAGGAGAAGGCCTCTCAGCCTGAGAAGATACCGCACCACGTACTCCTCTCCCATCGTACTCACTTGGAGGCCACTCGGAAATATTCCTGGATGAAGTAGAAGACGACGAAGAGTGGGGCGAGTGCGATCAGGAAGTAGGGGTTGGCATAGGCGATGACCCCGATAGCTGAGAGGCAAAGGAGGGTGGAGCGGGTGAGGGACTCCAAGGTGGGGGGGATGTGCTGCAAGAGACACAAGGACACATTAGTACTGGAGAGGTGTCTGTACGAGGACTGCGCCGCCACCAATGCCACAAACACTAACACTGTCACCACCATCACCAACACTGCCCCCACCACTGCCACCAACACAGTCACCACCACCACCGCTACCACCACCACTGTCATCAACACCACCAGCGTCACTGTCATCACCACCAACACCGCCACCACTGCCCCCACCACAGTCATCACCACCAACACCACCACAACCACCAACACTGTCACCACCACCACTACCACAACCACTGTCATCACCACCAACACCGCCACCACTGCCCCCACCACAGTCATCACCACCAACACCACCACAACCACCAACACTGTCACCACCACCACAACCACTGTCATCACCACCAACACCGCCACCACTGCCCCCACCACTGTCATCACCACCAACACCACCACAACCACCAACACTGTCACCACCACCACTACCACAACCACTGTCATCACCACCAACACCGCCACCACTGCCCCCACCACAGTCATCACCACCAACACCACCACAACCACCAACACTGTCACCACCACCACAACCACTGTCATCACCACCAACACCGCCACCACTGCCCCCACCACTGTCATCACCACCAACACCACCACAACCACCAACACTGTCACCACCACCACAACCACCAACACTGCCACAACCACTGTCATCACCACAACCACTACCACCACCACAACCACTACCACCGCCACAACCATCACAACCACCAACACTGCCACCACCGCCACCACCACCACCACAACCACCAACACTGTCACCACCACCACTACCACAACCACCACCACTGTCATCACCACCAACACCACCACTGCTACCACCACTGTCATCACCACAACCACTACCACCACCACAACCACTACCACCACCACAACCACCACAACCACCAACACTGCCACCACCGCCACCACCACAACCACCAACACTGTCACCACCACCACTGTCACCACCATCAACACCACCACTGCTACCACCACTGTCATCACCACAACCACTAACACCACCACAACCACTACCACCGCCACAACCACCACAACCACCAACACTGCCACCACCGCCACCACCACAACCACCAACACTGTCACCACCACCACTGTCACCACCACCAACACCACCACTGCTACCACCACTGTCATCACCACAACCACTACCACCACCACAACCACTACCACCGCCACAACCACCACCAACACTAACACCGCCACCACTGCCACCACCACAGTCATCACCACCAACACCACCACAACCACCAACACTGTCACCACCACCACTACCACAACCACAACCACTGTCATCACCACCAACACCGCCACCACTGCCCCCACCACTGTCATCACCACCAACACCACCACAACCACCACCACTGTCATCACCACAACCACCAACACTGCCACCACCACCACAACCACTGTCATCACCACCAACACCGCCACCACTGCCCCCACCACTGTCATCACCGCCAACACCACCACAACCACCACCACTGTCATCACCACAACCACCAACACTGCCACCACCACCACTGTCACCACCACCAACACCACCACTGCTACCACCACTGTCATCACCACAACCACCACAACCACTACCACCGCCACAACCACCACCAACACTAACACCGCCACCACTGCCACCACCACAGTCATCACCACCAACACCACCACAACCACCAACACTGTCACCACCACCACTACCACAACCACAACCACTGTCATCACCACCAACACCGCCACCACTGCCCCCACCACTGTCATCACCACCAACACCACCACAACCACCACCACTGTCATCACCACAACCACCAACACTGCCACCACCACCACAACCACTGTCATCACCACCAACACCGCCACCACTGCCCCCACCACTGTCATCACCACCAACACCACCACAACCACCACCACTGTCATCACCACAACCACCAACACTGCCACCACCACCACAACCACTGTCATCACCACCAACACCGCCACCACTGCCCCCACCACTGTCATCACCACCAACACCACCACAACCACCACCACTGTCATCACCACAACCACCAACACTGCCACCACCACCACAACCACTGTCATCACCACCAACACCGCCACCACTGCCCCCACCACTGTCATCACCACCAACACCACCACAACCACCACCACTGTCATCACCACAACCACCAACACTGCCACCACCACCACAACCACTGTCATCACCACCAACACCGCCACCACTGCCCCCACCACTGTCATCACCACCAACACCACCACAACCACCACCACTGTCATCACCACAACCACCAACACTGCCACCACCACCACAACCACTGTCATCACCACCAACACCACCACAACCACCACCACTGTCATCACCACAACCACCAACACTGCCACCACCACCACAACCACTGCCACAACCACCACCAACACTAACACCACCACCGCCACCACCGTCACCACAACCACCAACACTGCCACCACAACCACCACCACTAACACCACCACCACCTCCGCCTTACCTGATCAATGATGTTGGTGTCAGCCGAGAAACGATTTAGGATTAAGCCGAGCGGTGTTGTGTCAAAGAACCTGCGGATAGAAAGAAAGAGGGTAAAGGGACCCAATGATGTAAAGTGTCTTCACTACCTAAAGGGGAACCCCACCAAAATCACAGGGCGACAAACCATACAGGGCCACCAAGCCCCTCAGTGGGGCTCAATGACTGGGACGTAGAGAAACACCTACAGGAGGAATGGGAAGTCATGGTCTCTCACTGCCAGGGAGAACTGAGGGAGGGATGGGAAGGTGTGGTCTCTCACTGCCAGGGAGAACTGAGGGAGGGATAGGAAGGTGTGGTCTCTCACTGCCAGGGAGAACTGAGGGAGGGATGGGAAGGTGTGGCCTCTCACTGCCAGGGAGAACTGAGGGAGGGATAGCGAGGCTGCTTGGGTGACCAGGTGACATACTAATATGGCAGACACACAGTGGATATATAAAGTCTACACACCCCTATATAATACCAGGGTCATGTGATGTAAAGAATGAGACAAAGATAAATCAGGTCAGAACATTTTCCCCTTTGGGTCTATTCACACGTACAGGATTCTGCGCAGATTTCATTGTAAACTAAATGACTGAACACCGCTTTAAATCCTGCGCATCAAATCTGCTCAGAATACTGGACGTGTGAATAGACCCTTAATGTGACCGAAAATCGGAACAGTTCAACAGCAAAACAAAATAATATATAAAATAAGTCTAAACAATCTACAGTGATGGGTCATGTGATGTCAGCCATATTGTGAGGACATCTCCTGTACACAGTCCTCTTCAGATTGTGAGGACATCTCCTGTATACAGTCCTCTTCAGATTGTGAGGACATCTTCTGTACACAGTCCTCTTCAGATTGTGGGGACATCTCCTGTACAGTCCTCTTCAGATTGTGAGGACATCTCCTGTACACAGTCCTCTTCAGATTGTGAGGACATCTCCTGTACACACTCCTCTTCAGATTGTGAGGACATCTCCTGTACACAGTCCTCTTCAGATTGTGAGGACATCTCCTGTATACAGTCCTCTTCAGATTGTGAGGACATCTCCTGTACACAGTCCTCTTCAGATTGTGAGGACATCTCCTGTATACAGTCCTCTTCAGATTGTGAGGACATCTCCTGTACACAGTCCTCTTCAGATTGTGAGGACATCTCCTGTACACAGTCCTCTTCAGATTGTGAGGACATCTCCTGTACAGTCCTCTTCAGATTGTGAGGACATCTCCTGTACACAGTCCTCTTCAGATTGTGAGGACATCTCCTGTACACAGTCCTCTTCAGATTGTGAGGACATCTCCTGTACACAGTCCTCTTCAGATTGTGAGGACATCTCCTGTGTACAGTCCTCTTCAGATTGTGAGGACATCTCCTGTACACAGTCCTCTTCAGATTGTGAGGACATCTCCTGTACACAGTCCTCTTCAGATTGTGGGGACATCTCCTGTACAGTCCTCTTCAGATTGTGGGGACATCTCCTGTACAGTCCTCTTCAGATTGTGAGGACATCTCCTGTACACAGTCCTCTTCAGATTGTGAGGACATCTCCTGTATACAGTCCTCTTCAGATTGTGGGGACATCTCCTGTACAGTCCTCTTCAGATTGTGGGGACATCTCCTGTACAGTCCTCTTCAGATTGTGAGGACATCTCCTGTATACAGTCCTCTTCAGATTGTGAGGACATCTCCTGTACACAGTCCTCTTCAGATTGTGGGGACATCTCCTGTACAGTCCTCTTCAGATTGTGAGGACATCTCCTGTATACAGTCCTCTTCAGATTGTGAGGACATCTCCTGTATACAGTCCTCTTCAGATTGTGAGGACATCTCCTGTATACAGCCCTCCTCAGATTGTGAGGACATCTCCTGTACAGTCCTCTTCAGATTGTGAGGACATCTCCTGTACAGTCCTCTTCAGATTGTGAGGACATCTCCTGTACAGTCCTCTTCAGATTGTGAGGACATCTCCTGTACACAGTCCTCTTCAGATTGTGAGGACATCTCCTGTACAGTCCTCTTCAGATTGTGAGGACATCTTCTGTATACAGTCCTCTTCAGATTGTGAGGACATCTCCTGTATACAGTCCTCTTCAGATTGTGAGGACATCTCCTGTACACAGTCCTCTTCAGATTGTGAGGACATCTCCTGTACACAGTCCTCTTCAGATTGTGGGGACATCTCCTGTATACAGTCCTCTTCAGATTGTGAGGACATCTCCTGTATACAGTCCTCTTCAGATTGTGAGGACATCTCCTGTATACAGTCCTCTTCAGATTGTGGGGACATCTCCTGTACACAGTCCTCTTCAGATTGTGAGGACATCTCCTGTACAGTCCTCTTCAGATTGTGAGGACATCTCCTGTACAGTCCTCTTCAGATTGTGGGGACATCTCCTGTACACAGTCCTCTTCAGATTGTGAGGACATCTCCTGTACAGTCCTCTTCAGATTGTGAGGACATCTCCTGTATACAGTCCTCTTCAGATTGTGAGGACATCTCCTGTATACAGTCCTCTTCAGATTGTGAGGACATCTCCTGTACACAGTCCTCTTCAGATTGTGAGGACATCTCCTGTATACAGTCCTCTTCAGATTGTGAGGACATCTCCTGTACACAGTCCTCTTCAGATTGTGAGGACATCTCCTGTACACAGTCCTCTTCAGATTGTGAGGACATCTCCTGTACACAGTCCTCTTCAGATTGTGAGGACATCTCCTGTACACAGTCCTCTTCAGATTGTGAGGACATCTCCTGTATACAGTCCTCTTCAGATTGTGAGGACATCTCCTGTACACAGTCCTCTTCAGATTGTGAGGACATCTCCTGTACACAGTCCTCTTCAGATTGTGAGGACATCTCCTGTACACAGTCCTCTTCAGATTGTGAGGACATCTCCTGTACACAGTCCTCTTCAGATTGTGAGGACATCTCCTGTACAGTCCTCTTCAGATTGTGAGGACATCTCCTGTACACAGTCCACTTCAGATTGTGGGGACATCTCCTGTACACAGTCCTCTTCAGATTGTGGGGACATCTCCTGTACACAGTCCTCTTCAGATTGTGAGGACATCTCCTGTACAGTCCTCTTCAGATTGTGAGGACATCTCCTGTACACAGTCCTCTTCAGATTGTGAGGACATCTCCTGTACAGTCCTCTTCAGATTGTGAGGACATCTCCTGTACACAGTCCTCTTCAGATTGTGAGGACATCTCCTGTATACAGTCCTCTTCAGATTGTGAGGACATCTCCTGTACACAGTCCTCTTCAGATTGTGAGGACATCTCCTGTACACAGTCCTCTTCAGATTGTGAGGACATCTCCTGTACACAGTCCTCTTCAGATTGTGAGGACATCTCCTGTACACAGTCCTCTTCAGATTGTGAGGACATCTCCTGTACACAGTCCTCTTCAGATTGTGAGGACATCTCCTGTACAGTCCTCTTCAGATTGTGAGGACATCTCCTGTACACAGTCCTCTTCAGATTGTGAGGACATCTCCTGTACACAGTCCTCTTCAGATTGTGAGGACATCTCCTGTGTACAGTCCTCTTCAGATTGTGAGGACATCTCCTGTGTACAGTCCTCTTCAGATTGTGAGGACATCTCCTGTGTACAGTCCTCTTCAGATTGTGAGGACATCTCCTGTGTACAGTCCTCTTCAGATTGTGAGGACATCTCCTGTGTACAGTCCTCTTCAGATTGTGAGGACATCTCCTGTACAGTCCTCTTCAGATTGTGAGGACATCTCCTGTACACAGTCCTCTTCAGATTGTGAGGACATCTCCTGTACACAGTCCTCTTCAGATTGTGAGGACATCTCCTGTATACAGTCCTCTTCAGATTGTGAGGACATCTCCTGTACACAGTCCTCTTCAGATTGTGAGGACATCTCCTGTACACAGTCCTCTTCAGATTGTGAGGACATCTCCTGTGTACAGTCCTCTTCAGATTGTGAGGACATCTCCTGTGTACAGTCCTCTTCAGATTGTGAGGACATCTCCTGTACAGTCCTCTTCAGATTGTGAGGACATCTCCTGTACACAGTCCTCTTCAGATTGTGAGGACATCTCCTGTACACAGTCCTCTTCAGATTGTGAGGACATCTCCTGTACACAGTCCTCTTCAGATTGTGGGGACATCTCCTGTACAGTCCTCTTCAGATTGTGGGGACATCTCCTGTACAGTCCTCTTCAGATTGTGAGGACATCTCCTGTACACAGTCCTCTTCAGATTGGGAGGACATCTCCTGTGTACAGTCCTCTTCAGATTGTGAGGACATCTCCTGTGTACAGTCCTCTTCAGATTGTGAGGACATCTCCTGTGTACAGTCCTCTTCAGATTGTGAGGACATCTCCTCTACAGTCCTCTTCAGATTGTGAGGACATCTCCTGTACAGTCCTCTTCAGATTGTGAGGACATCTCCTGTACACAGTCCTCTTCAGATTGTGAGGACATCTCCTGTACAGTCCTCTTCAGATTGTGAGGACATCTCCTGTACACAGTCCTCTTCAGATTGTGAGGACATCTCCTGTACACAGTCCTCTTCAGATTGTGAGGACATCTCCTGTACACAGTCCTCTTCAGATTGTGGGGACATCTCCTGTACAGTCCTCTTCAGATTGTGGGGACATCTCCTGTACAGTCCTCTTCAGATTGTGAGGACATCTCCTGTACACAGTCCTCTTCAGATTGGGAGGACATCTCCTGTGTACAGTCCTCTTCAGATTGTGAGGACATCTCCTGTGTACAGTCCTCTTCAGATTGTGAGGACATCTCCTGTGTACAGTCCTCTTCAGATTGTGAGGACATCTCCTCTACAGTCCTCTTCAGATTGTGAGGACATCTCCTGTACAGTCCTCTTCAGATTGTGAGGACATCTCCTCTACAGTCCTCTTCAGATTGTGAGAACATCTCCTCTACAGTCCTCTTCAGATTGTGAGAACATCTCCTGTACAGTCCTCTTCAGATTGTGAGGACATCTCCTGTACACAGTCCTCTTCAGATTGTGAGGACATCTCCTGTACACAGTCCTCTTCAGATTGTGAGGACATCTCCTGTACACAGTCCTCTTCAGATTGTGAGGACATCTCCTGTACACAGTCCTCTTCAGATTGTGAGGACATCTCCTGTACAGTCCTCTTCAGATTGTGAGGACATCTCCTGTACACAGTCCTCTTCAGATTGTGAGGACATCTCCTGTGTACAGTCCTCTTCAGATTGTGAGGACATCTCCTCTACAGTCCTCTTCAGATTGTGAGGACATCTCCTCTACAGTCCTCTTCAGATTGTGAGGACATCTCCTGTACAGTCCTCTTCAGATTGTGAGGACATCTCCTGTACACAGTCCTCTTCAGATTGTGAGGACATCTCCTGTACACAGTCCTCTTCAGATTGTGAGGACATCTCCTGTACACAGTCCTCTTCAGATTGTGAGGACATCTCCTGTACAGTCCTCTTCAGATTGTGAGGACATCTCCTGTACACAGTCCTCTTCAGATTGTGAGGACATCTCCTGTACACAGTCCTCTTCAGATTGTGAGGACATCTCCTGTACAGTCCACTTCAGATTGGGAGGACATCTCCTGTGTACAGTCCTCTTCAGATTGTGAGGACATCTCCTGTGTACAGTCCTCTTCAGATTGTGAGGACATCTCCTGTGTACAGTCCTCTTCAGATTGTGAGGACATCTCCTGTACAGTCCTCTTCAGATTGTGAGGACATCTCCTGTACAGTCCTCTTCAGATTGTGAGGACATCTCCTCTACAGTCCTCTTCAGATTGTGAGAACATCTCCTCTACAGTCCTCTTCAGATTGTGAGAACATCTCCTGTACAGTCCTCTTCAGATTGTGAGGACATCTCCTGTACAGTCCTCTTCAGATTGTGAGGACATCTCCTGTACACAGTCCTCTTCAGATTGTGAGGACATCTCCTGTGTACAGTCCTCTTCAGATTGTGAGGACATCTCCTCTACAGTCCTCTTCAGATTGTGAGGACATCTCCTCTACAGTCCTCTTCAGATTGTGAGGACATCTCCTGTACAGTCCTCTTCAGATTGTGAGGACATCTCCTGTACACAGTCCTCTTCAGATTGTGAGGACATCTCCTGTACAGTCCACTTCAGATTGTGAGGACATCTCCTGTATACAGTCCTCTTCAGATTGTGGGGACATCTCCTGTATACAGTCCTCTTCAGATTGTGAGGACATCTCCTGTACACAGTCCTCTTCAGATTGTGAGGACATCTCCTGTACACAGTCCTCTTCAGATTGTGAGGACATCTCCTGTATACAGTCCTCTTCAGATTGTGGGGACATCTCCTGTACAGTCCTCTTCAGATTGTGGGGACATCTCCTGTACAGTCCTCTTCAGATTGTGAGGACATCTCCTGTACAGTCCTCTTCAGATTGTGAGGACATCTCCTGTACACAGTCCTCTTCAGATTGTGAGGACATCTCCTGTACACAGTCCTCTTCAGATTGTGAGGACATCTCCTGTACACAGTCCTCTTCAGATTGTGGGGACATCTCCTGTACAGTCCTCTTCAGATTGTGGGGACATCTCCTGTACAGTCCTCTTCAGATTGTGAGGACATCTCCTGTACACAGTCCTCTTCAGATTGGGAGGACATCTCCTGTGTACAGTCCTCTTCAGATTGTGAGGACATCTCCTGTGTACAGTCCTCTTCAGATTGTGAGGACATCTCCTGTGTACAGTCCTCTTCAGATTGTGAGGACATCTCCTCTACAGTCCTCTTCAGATTGTGAGGACATCTCCTGTACAGTCCTCTTCAGATTGTGAGGACATCTCCTCTACAGTCCTCTTCAGATTGTGAGAACATCTCCTCTACAGTCCTCTTCAGATTGTGAGAACATCTCCTGTACAGTCCTCTTCAGATTGTGAGGACATCTCCTGTACACAGTCCTCTTCAGATTGTGAGGACATCTCCTGTACACAGTCCTCTTCAGATTGTGAGGACATCTCCTGTACACAGTCCTCTTCAGATTGTGAGGACATCTCCTGTACACAGTCCTCTTCAGATTGTGAGGACATCTCCTGTACAGTCCTCTTCAGATTGTGAGGACATCTCCTGTACACAGTCCTCTTCAGATTGTGAGGACATCTCCTGTGTACAGTCCTCTTCAGATTGTGAGGACATCTCCTCTACAGTCCTCTTCAGATTGTGAGGACATCTCCTCTACAGTCCTCTTCAGATTGTGAGGACATCTCCTGTACAGTCCTCTTCAGATTGTGAGGACATCTCCTGTACACAGTCCTCTTCAGATTGTGAGGACATCTCCTGTACACAGTCCTCTTCAGATTGTGAGGACATCTCCTGTACACAGTCCTCTTCAGATTGTGAGGACATCTCCTGTACAGTCCTCTTCAGATTGTGAGGACATCTCCTGTACACAGTCCTCTTCAGATTGTGAGGACATCTCCTGTACACAGTCCTCTTCAGATTGTGAGGACATCTCCTGTACAGTCCACTTCAGATTGGGAGGACATCTCCTGTGTACAGTCCTCTTCAGATTGTGAGGACATCTCCTGTGTACAGTCCTCTTCAGATTGTGAGGACATCTCCTGTACACAGTCCTCTTCAGATTGTGAGGACATCTCCTGTGTACAGTCCTCTTCAGATTGTGAGGACATCTCCTGTACAGTCCTCTTCAGATTGTGAGGACATCTCCTGTACAGTCCTCTTCAGATTGTGAGGACATCTCCTCTACAGTCCTCTTCAGATTGTGAGAACATCTCCTCTACAGTCCTCTTCAGATTGTGAGAACATCTCCTGTACAGTCCTCTTCAGATTGTGAGGACATCTCCTGTACAGTCCTCTTCAGATTGTGAGGACATCTCCTGTACACAGTCCTCTTCAGATTGTGAGGACATCTCCTGTGTACAGTCCTCTTCAGATTGTGAGGACATCTCCTCTACAGTCCTCTTCAGATTGTGAGGACATCTCCTCTACAGTCCTCTTCAGATTGTGAGGACATCTCCTGTACAGTCCTCTTCAGATTGTGAGGACATCTCCTGTACACAGTCCTCTTCAGATTGTGAGGACATCTCCTGTACAGTCCACTTCAGATTGTGAGGACATCTCCTGTATACAGTCCTCTTCAGATTGTGGGGACATCTCCTGTATACAGTCCTCTTCAGATTGTGAGGACATCTCCTGTACACAGTCCTCTTCAGATTGTGAGGACATCTCCTGTACACAGTCCTCTTCAGATTGTGAGGACATCTCCTGTATACAGTCCTCTTCAGATTGTGGGGACATCTCCTGTACAGTCCTCTTCAGATTGTGGGGACATCTCCTGTACAGTTCTCTTCAGATTGTGAGGACATCTCCTGTACACAGTCCTCTTCAGATTGTGAGGACATCTCCTGTACACAGTCCTCTTCAGATTGTGAGGACATCTCCTGTACACAGTCCTCTTCAGATTGTGAGGACATCTCCTGTACAGTCCTCTTCAGATTGTGAGGACATCTCCTGTACACAGTCCTCTTCAGATTGTGAGGACATCTCCTGTACACAGTCCTCTTCAGATTGTGAGGACATCTCCTGTACACAGTCCTCTTCAGATTGTGAGGACATCTCCTGTACACAGTCCTCTTCAGATTGCGAGGACATCTCCTGTACACAGTCCTCTTCAGATTGTGAGGACATCTCCTGTACACAGTCCTCTTCAGATTGTGAGGACATCTCCTGTACAATCCACTTCAGATTGTGAGGACATCTCCTGTATACAGTCCTCCTCAGATTGTGAGGACATCTCCTGTACAGTCCACTTCAGATTGTGAGGACATCTCCTGTACACAGTCCTCCTCAGATTGTGAGGACATCTCCTGTACAGTTCACTTCAGATTGTGAGGACATCTCCTGTATACAGTCCTCTTCAGATTGTGGGGACATCTCCTGTACACAGTCCTCTTCAGATTGTGAGGACATCTCCTGTACACAGTCCTCTTCAGATTGTGGGGACATCTCCTGTACAGTCCTCTTCAGATTGTGAGGACATCTCCTGTACACAGTCCTCTTCAGATTGTGAGGACATCTCCTGTACAGTCCACTTCAGATTGTGAGGACATCTCCTGTACACAGTCCTCTTCAGATTGTGAGGACATCTCCTGTACACAGTCCTCTTCAGATTGTGAGGACATCTCCTGTACACAGTCCTCTTCAGATTGTGAGGACATCTCCTGTACAGTCCTCTTCAGATTGTGAGGACATCTCCTGTACAGTCCTCTTCAGATTGTGAGGACATCTCCTGTACACAGTCCTCTTCAGATTGTGAGGACATCTCCTGTACACAGTCCTCTTCAGATTGTGAGGACATCTCCTGTACACAGTCCTCTTCAGATTGTGAGGACATCTCCTGTACACAGTCCTCTTCAGATTGTGAGGACATCTCCTGTACACAGTCCTCTTCAGATTGTGAGGACATCTCCTGTACACAGTCCTCTTCAGATTGTGAGGACATCTCCTGTATACAGTCCTCTTCAGATTGTGGGGACATCTCCTGTATACAGTCCTCTTCAGATTGTGAGGACATCTCCTGTACACAGTCCTCTTCAGATTGTGAGGACATCTCCTGTATACAGTCCTCTTCAGATTGTGGGGACATCTCCTGTACAGTCCTCTTCAGATTGTGAGGACATCTCCTGTACACAGTCCTCTTCAGATTGTGAGGACATCTCCTGTATACAGTCCTCCTCAGATTGTGAGGACATCTCCTGTACAGTCCACTTCAGATTGTGAGGACATCTCCTGTACAGTCCACTTCAGATTGTGAGGACATCTCCTGTGTACAGTCCTCTTCAGATTGTGAGGACATCTCCTGTACAGTCCTCTTCAGATTGTGAGGACATCTCCTGTACACAGTCCTCTTCAGATTGTGAGGACATCTCCTGTACAGTCCACTTCAGATTGTGAGGACATCTCCTGTACAGTCCACTTCAGATTGTGAGGACATCTCCTGTACACAGTCCTCTTCATATTGTGGGGACATCTCCTGTACACAGTCCTCTTCAGAATGTGAGGACATCTCCTGTACACAGTCCTCTTCATATTGTGGGGACATCTCCTGTACACACTCCTCCTCAGATTGTGAGGACATCTCCTGTATACAGTCCTCTTCAGATTGTGAGGACATCTCCTGTACACAGTCCTCTTCATATTGTGGGGACATCTCCTGTACACACTCCTCCTCAGATTGTGAGGACATCTCCTGTACACAGTCCTCTTCAGATTGTGAGGACATCTCCTGTACACAGTCCTCTTCATATTGTGGGGACATCTCCTGTACACACTCCTCCTCAGATTGTGAGGACATCTCCTGTACACACTCCTCCTCAGATTGTGAGGACATCTCCTGTACACACTCCTCCTCAGATTGTGAGGACATCTCCTGTACACAGTCCTCTTCAGATTGTGAGGACACACACAGCCAGTACTTGCCAGAAATTCCGTCAGTTCCTGCTCTAAAATGTAACCCACAAAATGTCATGAAATCCTTCTAGAACAGCTGAACTGTAATTCACAGGGTATGTAGACTTATGTATCCACTTATAGTGCTGTATATGGCGCCATTCTCTGGCGGAGATGGCTGATTGTTCTGGTTACCTGATAGGCGCCAGGATGATCTTTTTCAGCAGGTTGTCATGCAGGTTCCTGGCAGCGGTGAGGCCCAACCACTCCACAGTGAGGGAGGTGATGAGGCACAGGATGATGCCGGAGGCGCTGAGGATGCTGAATCCCACCACATAATAGGTCTGGTCGTCCCGATTCCTCACGTCCTGTGATGTAAAGGATCATGTGACCTACGTGTAACAATAACAAGGTATATACGTAATAACACCGCAGCCGCGTTACCGTCAGGTTATAGGAGCCCGTGGTGACGTTCTGCGATCCGGACGTCCAGCGCACCAGCCAGTAGTCGATGGCCACGATCACCGAATGCTTCAGGAGCTTGGAAAAAACCATCAGGAGGAGCAGGAAGTACCCGCCCGAGGTCAGGTATCTCCAGAAGGTCCTCCAGGGCATCTTGGTCCGCGGCCTAGAGGTGGTGAACATGTTGTCTTCTTCATCCTCCTCCTCTTCTTCCTCCTCTGGGAGAAAAACAAGTGAAACCAGGAAGAATAGGGGAGAGCCGCCATTTATAAGAAGAGGCCCCCCACAAGGAGGAGTTACCTTCATCCTCATCCTCAGTCTGATGCACTTTGGCCTCCCTGGAGTACATGGCCCGTCTGAGGGTCTTCCGCTCCAATGTGGCCTGATCGGCTTCTGTGTCCTGGAGGAGAAAACATGATGTGACAGCAGAATAGTGAGTGCAGCTCTGGAGGATAAGACATGAGGTAACAGCAGAATAGTGTGTGCAGCTCTGGAGGATAAGACATGATGTAACAGCAGAATAGTGAGTGCAGCTCTGGAGGATAAGACATGATGTAACAGCAGAATAGTGAGTGCAGCTCTGGAGGATAAGACATGATGTAACAGCAGAATAGTGAGTGCAGCTCTGGAGCATAAGACATGATGTAACAGCAGAATAAAGAGTGCAGCTCTGGAGGATAAGACAGGATGTAACAGCAGAATAGTGAGTGCAGCTCTGGAGGATAAGACATGATGTAACAGCAGAATAGTGAGTGCAGCTCTGGAGGATAAGACATGATGTAACAGCAGAATAGTGAGTGCAGCTCTGGAGGATAAGACATGATGTAACAGCAGAATAGTGAGTGCAGCTCTGGAGCATAAGACATGATGTAACAGCAGAATAAAGAGTGCAGCTCTGGAGGATAAGACAGGATGTAACAGCAGAATAGTGAGTGCAGCTCTGGAGGATAGGACATGATGTAACAGCAGAATAGTGAGTGCAACTCTTGAGGATAAGACATGATGTAACAGCAGAATAGTGAGTGCAACTCTTGAGGATAAGACATGATGTAACAGCAGAATAGTGAGTGCAGCTCTGGAGGATAAGACATGATGTAACAGCAGAATAGTGAGTGCAGCTCTAGAGGATAAGACATGATGTAACAGCAGAATAGTGAGTGCAGCTCTGGAGGATAAAACATGATGTAACAGCAGAATAGTGAGTGCAGCTCTAGAGGATAAGACATGATATAACAGCAGAATAGTGAGTGCAGCTCTGGGGGATAAGACATGATATAACAGCAGAATAGTGAGTGCAGCTCTGGGGGATAAGACATGATATAACAGCAGAATAGTGAGTGCAGCTCTGGGGGATAAGACATGATATAACAGCAGAATAGTGAGTGCAGCTCTGGGGGATAAGACATGATATAACAGCAGAATAGTGAGTGCAGCTCTGGAGGATATGACATGATGTAACAGCAGAATAGTCAGTGCAGCTCTAGAGGATAAGACATGATATAACAGCAGAATAGTGAGTGCAGCTCTGGGGGATAAGACATGATATAACAGCAGAATAGTGAGTGCAGCTCTGGGGGATAAGACATGATATAACAGCAGAATAGTGAGTGCAGCTCTGGGGGATAAGACATGATATAACAGCAGAATAGTGAGTGCAGCTCTGGAGGATAAGACATGATGTAACAGCAGAATAGTGAGTGCAGCTCTAGAGGATAAGACATGATATAACAGCAGAATAGTGAGTGCAGCTCTGGGGGATAGGACATGATGTAACAGCAGAATAGTGAGTGCAGCTCTGGGGGATAAGACATGATATAACAGCAGAATAGTGAGTGCAGCTCTGGGGGATAAGACATGATATAACAGCAGAATAGTGAGTGCAGCTCTGGGGGATAAGACCTGATTTAACAGCAGAATAGTGAGTGCAGCTCTGGGGGATAAGACATGATGTAACAGCAGAATAGTGAGTGCAGCTCTGGGGGATAAGACATGATATAACAGCAGAATAGTGAGTGCAGCTCTGGGGGATAAGACATGATATAACAGCAGAATAGTGAGTGCAGCTCTGGGGGATAAGACATGATATAACAGCAGAATAGTGAGTGCAGCTGTGGGGGATAAGACATGATATAACAGCAGAATAGTGAGTGCAGCTCTGGGGGATAAGACATGATGTAACAGCAGAATAGTGAGTGCAGCTCTAGAGGATAAGACATGATATAACAGCAGAATAGTGAGTGCAGCTGTGGGGGATAAGACATGATATAACAGCAGAATAGTGAGTGCAGCTCTGGGGGATAAGACATGATGTAACAGCAGAATAGTGAGTGCAGCTCTGGGGGATAAGACATGATATAACAGCAGAATAGTGAGTGCAGCTCTGGAGGATAAGACATGATGTAACAGCAGAATAGAATTAGAGAAGGAGTCGGCCGTCGTCTCATATGCTATTTTGGGTGCAGGGGTCATGATATAAAGTGACAGGTCAGGGGCCGGTCCCCACAGTCAGTGCACTGTCCCTTTAAGAGGCAGAATGCGGTCACCTTCTCCAGCTCCTGGTCCTGGCGGTTCATCAGCGTCTTCCAGTGCTCGTACAGCTCATTGTCATTATTCTGAATATCCTTCAAGGTCCCTTCCCTGAGGATGGAGCCGTCCTTCATAGCGATGATCTGCAAGGAGGGCGGCACGTGTCATACGAGGAGGAGGGCGGCACGCGTCATACGAGGGGGAGGGCGGCACGCGTCATACGAGGGGGAGGGCGGCACGCGTCATACGAGGGGGAGGGCGGCACGCGTCATACGAGGGGGAGGGCGGCACGCGTCATACGAGGGGGAGGGCGGCACGCGTCATACGAGGGGGAGGGCGGCACGCGTCATACGAGGGGGAGGGCGGCACGCGTCATACGAGGGGGAGGGCGGCACGCGTCATACGAGGGGGAGGGCGGCACGCGTCATACGAGGGGGAGGGCGGCACGCGTCATACGAGGGGGAGGGCGGCACGCGTCATACGAGGGGGAGGGCGGCACGCGTCATACGAGGGGGAGGGCGGCACGCGTCATACGAGGGGGAGGGCGGCACGCGTCATACGAGGGGGAGGGCGGCAAGCGGCATACGAGGGGGAGGGCGGCACGCGTCATACGAGGGGGAGGGCGGCACGCGTCATACGAGGGGGAGGGCGGCACGCGTCATACGAGGGGGAGGGCGGCACGCGTCATACGAGGGGGAGGGCGGCACGCGTCATACGAGGGGGAGGGCGGCACGCGTCATACGAGGGGGAGGGCGGCACGCGTCATACGAGGGGGAGGGCGGCACGCGTCATACGGGGGGGAGGGCGGCACGCGTCATACGTGGGGGAGGGCGGCACGCGTCATACGAGGGGGAGGGCGGCACGTGTCATACGAGGGGGAGGGCGGCACGTGTCATACGAGGGGGAGGGCGGCACGTGTCATACGAGGGGGAGGGCGGCACGCGTCATACGGGGGGGAGGGCGGCACGTGTCATACGAGGGGGAGGGCGGCACGCGTCATACGAGGGGGAGGGCGGCACGCGTCATACGAGGGGGAGGGCGGCACGTGTGAATTGTGGGGTATATGAATGATATTTGTGGGGTACATAAATGAGTATTGTGGGGTGCATGAATGATATTTGCGGGGTGCATGAATGATATTTGTGGGGTACATGAATGATATTTGTGGGGTACATGAATGATATTTGTGGGGTACATGAATGATATTTGTGGGGTGCATGAATGATATTTGTGGGGTGCATGAATGATATTTGCGGGGTGTATGAATGATATTTGTGGGGTACATGAATGATATTTGTGGGGTACATGAATGATATTTGTGGGGTACATGAATGATATTTGTGGGGTACATGAATGATATTTGTGGGGTACATGAATGATATTTGTGGGGTACATGAATGATATTTGTGGGGTGCATGAATGATATTTGTGGGGTACATGAATGATATTTGTGGGGTACATGAATGATATTTGTGGGGTACATGAATGATATTTGTGGGGTACATGAATGATATTTGTGGGGTGCATGAATGATATTTGCGGGGTACATGAATGTTATTTGTGGGGTGCATGAATGATATTTGTGGGGTGCATGAATGATATTTGTGGGGTGCATGAATGATATTTGTGGGGTGCATGAATGATATTTGCGGGGTACATGAATGTTATTTGTGGGGTGCATGAATGATATTTGTGGGGTGCATGAATGATATTTGTGGGGTGCATGAATGATATTTGTGGGGTGCATGAATGTGAACTGTGTTGGTTCTGGGCGGATGATGGGAGTGATCTGCGGGGTCTCACCCAGTCAGCGTGCGTCAGGTACTGCAGCTTGTGGGTCACCAGGACCACCGTCCTCTTGTCCTCCTGCAGGAACTTCAGGATCCCCTCCTGCATCAGGTGATCGCTGAGATGGATGTCCAGAGCCGAGAAGGGGTCATCCTGGGGGAAGAGGGTCAGAGGTCGCAATCATCATCATCTCTCCTGACCTCTCTATGGGTGAATGGGGGGGGAGGTGTAGGGGGGAGTTCGCACACAGCAGATTCCTTATAACAACCTCTGCTATATAAAGTCTACTCTATACATGGGAAGTGTCTGCAGCAGGTGCAGGGACGGGAACAGGAACGTCTGCAACCAATCTGCTGAATGTGAACACAACAGATCAGTCAGGGGGTGAAGTTAGTGGTCAGGAGGTCAGAGATAGGGGTCAGGGGGAGTATTACGGGGTCAGGAGGTCAGAGTTACAGAGTCAGGAGATGATATTGGAGGATTAGGGTCAGTTGAGGGGTGCAGCGCTCAGGGGTTAGGGTGATGAGGTCGGATTACACCAGAGATCTTCAACTGGTGCAAAATTACAACTCCCATCACGATGTTTCATTTTATTAATACACTGGAGACTGGGTTGAAGGATAAGGTTTGGGGTAAAGCTCAGGGTTGGATTAGGATTAGGGATGGAGTGCAGGGGTGGATTAGGGGTGGAGTGAAGTGTTGGATTAGGGGTGGAGTGCAGGGGTGGATTAGGGGTGGAGTGCAGGGGTGGATTAGGGATGGAGTTCAGGGTTGGATTAGGGGTGGAGTGCAGGGTTGGATTAGGGGTGGAGTGCAGGGGTGGATTAGGGGTGGAGTGCAGGGGTGGATTAGGGATGGAGTGCAGGGTTGGATTAGGGATGGAGTGCAGGGGTGGATTAGGGGTGGAGTGAAGTGTTGGATTAGGGGTGGAGTGCAGGGTGGATTAGGGGTGGAGTGCAGGGTGGGATTAGGGGTGGAGTGCAGGGTGGAATTAGGGGTGGAGTGCAGGGTGGGATTAGGGGTGGAGTGCAGGGTGGGATTAGGGGTGGAGTGCAGGGTGGGATTAGGGGTGGAGTGCAGGGTGGGATTAGGGGTGGAGTGCAGGGTGGGATTAGGGGTGGAGTGCAGGGTGGGATTAGGGGTGGAGTGCAGGGTGGGATTAGGGGTGGAGTGCAGGGTGGGATTAGGGGTGGAGTGCAGGGTGGGATTAGGGGTGGAGTGCAGGGTTGGATTAGGGGTGGAGTGCAGGGTTGGATTAGGGGTGGAGTGCAGTGTGGGATTAGGGGTGGAGTGCAGTGTGGGATTAGGGGTGGAGTGCAGTGTGGGATTAGGGGTGGAGTGCAGTGTGGGATTAGGGGTGGAGTGCAGGGTTGGATTAGGGGTGGAGTGCAGGGTTGGATTAGGGGTGGAGTGCAGGGTTGGATTAGGGGTGGAGTGCAGGGTTGGATTAGGGCTGGTGTGCAGGGTTGGATTAGGGCTGGTGTGCAGGGTTGGATTAGGGCTGGTGTGCAGGGTTGGATTAGGGGTGGAGTGCAGGGTTGGATTAGGGGTGGAGTGCAGGGTTGGATTAGGGGTGGAGTGCAGGGTTGGATTAGGGGTGGAGTGCAGTGTGGGATTAGGGGTGGAGTGCAGTGTGGGATTAGGGGTGGAGTGCAGTGTGGGATTAGGGGTGGAGTGCAGTGTGGGATTAGGGGTGGAGTGCAGGGTTGGATTAGGGGTGGAGTGCAGGGTTGGATTAGGGTGGAGTGCAGGGTTGGATTAGGGTGGAGTGCAGGGTTGGATTAGGATGGAGTGCAGGGTTGGATTGGGGTGGAGTGCAGGGTTGGATTAGGGGTGGAGTGCAGGGTTGGATTAGGGGTGGAGTGCAGGGTTGGATTAGGGTTAGTGATGGAATGTAGTGGTAAAATAGAGTTTAGGGTGCAGTGTAGGGTTTCATTAGGGCTTGGAGTAGAGTGTACAGTTGGGTTAGTGTTTGAGGTGGAAAGCAGGGTTGGGTTAGGGTTCGGGCTATAGTATAGGTTTGTGTTTGGGGTGGAGTGGAGGGTTGTGTTAGGGTTCTGGGTGAAGCTCAGGGTTGGATTATGGTTTAGGGTGCAGTGCAGTAATGGGTTAAAGTGAGGGGTGAAGTGAAGGGTTGGGTTACAGTTTAGGGTGCAGTGCAAGTTTTTTTAGTGTTTGAGGTGGAACATAGAGTTGGAATAGGTTTAAAGGTGTAGTGAAGGGTAGGATTAGGGTTAGAGGTGTAGTGAAGGGTTGGATTATGGTTAGAGGTGTAGTGAAGGGTAGGATTAGGGTTAGAGGTGTAGTGCGGGGTTGGATTAGGGTTAGAGGTGTAGTGAAGGGTTGGATTAGGGTTAGAGGTGTAGTGAAGGGTTGGATTAGGGTTAGAGGTGTAGTGAAGGGTAGGAGTAGGGTTAGAGGTGTAGTGAAGGGTTGGATTAGGGTTAGAGGTGTAGTGAAGGGTTGGATTAGGGTTAGAGGTGTAGTGAAGGGTTGGATTAGGGTTAGAGGTGTAGTGAAGGGTTGGATTAGGGTTAGAGGTGTAGTGAAGGGTAGGATTAGGGTTAGAGGTGTAGTGAAGGGTTGGATTAGGGTTAAAGGTGTAGTGAAGGGTAGGATTAGGGTTAGCGGTGTAGTGAAGGGTTGGATTAGGGTTAGAGGTGTAGTGAAGGGTTGGATTAGGGTTAGAGGTGTAGTGAAGGGTTGGATTAGGGTTAGAGGTGTAGTGAAGGGTTGGATTAGGGTTAGAGGTGTAGTGAAGGGTTGGATTAGGGTTAGAGGTGTAGTGCGGGGTAGGATTAGGGTTAGAGGTGTAGTGAAGGGTTGGATTAAGGCTAGAGGTGTAGTGAAGGGTTGGATTAGGGTTAAAGGTGTAGTGAAGGGTAGGATTAGGGTTAGCGGTGTAGTGAAGGGTTGGATTAGGGTTAGAGGTGTAGTGAAGGGTTGGATTAGGGTTAGTGGTGTAGTGAAGGGTAGGATTAGGGTTAGAGGTGTAGTGAAGGGTTGGATTAGGGTTAGTGGTGTAGTGAAGGGTAGGATTAGGGTTAGAGGTGTAGTGCAGGGTTAAAGGGGTAGTGCAGGGTTGGATGAGGGTTAGAGGGGTAGTGCAGGGTTGGATGAGGGTAAGAGGTATAGTGCAGGGTTGGATTAGGGTTAAAGGTGTAGGAAAGGGTTGGATTAGGGTTAGAGGTGTAGTGAAGGGTTGGATTAGGGTTAGAGGTGTAGTGAAGGGTTGGATTAGGGTTAGAGGTGTAGTGAAGGGTTGGATTAGGGTTAGAGGTGTAGTGCAGGGTTAAAGGGGTAGTGCAGGGTTGGATGAGGGTTAGAGGGGTAAAGCAGGGTTGGATGAGGGTTAGAGGGGTAAAGCAGGGTTGGATGAGGGTAAGAGGTATAGTGCAGGGTTGGATTAGGGTTAGAGGTGTAGTGAAGGGTTGGATTAGGGTTAGAGGTGTAGTGAAGGGTTGGATTAGGGTTAGAGGTGTAGTGAAGGGTAGGATTAGGGTTAGGCTGGGTTCACACCACGTTTTTCAAATACGGTTACCGTATACGGTTTTCCGCTAAAAAACGTATGGCAAAAACCGTACGCAACCGAATGACTCCAAATTAAAACGTATACGGTTTTTCCCTGTACGGTTCTATCCGTTTGCATCAGTTTTTGCCAACGGTTTTGCTATTTTGTTGGAATTAGTTTTCCAGCAATTTAATAAAGTTACTATTGTTCTATTGAAATTCCAATCTGCGCATGTGTCAACTCCAAAAATGGATTAGAAAAACCGTGTGCAACCGTATTCTGAAATTCTGTGTACGGTTCTCATAGACAGCAATGTTAAAAGAACCGCATACGGTTCGCATACGGTTTTCCAACCGGAGGCAAAAATGTGGTGGACAGCGTTTTTGCCTACGGTTGAAAAATCGGCAAAACCGTATCCGAGGCAAAACGGATGCAACCGTACACAACATTTGGAATACGGTTTACAATGCATTCTCTATGCATACGGTTTAGGATACGGTCGTATACGTTTTTTTGCGGAAAACCGTATATGGTTACCGTATTTGAAAAACGTGGTGTGAACCCAGCCTTAGAGGTGTAGGGAAGGGTAGGATTAGGGTTAGAGGTGTAGTGAAGGGTTGGATTATGGTTAGAGGTGTAGTGAAGGGTAGGATTAGGGTTAGAGGTGTAGTGAAGGGTAGGATTAGGGTTAGAGGTGTAGTGAAGGGTTGGATTAGGGTTAGAGGTGTAGTGAAGGGTTGGATTAGGGTTAGAGGTGTAGTGAAGGGTTGGATTATGGTTAGAGGTATAGTGCAGGGTAGGATTAGGGTTAGAGGTGTAGTGAAGGGTAGGATTAGGGTTAGAGGTGTAGTGAAGGGTAGGATTAGGGTTAGAGGTGTAGTGAAGGGTAGGATTAGGGTTAGAGGTGTAGTGAAGGGTAGGATTAGGGTTAGAGGTGTAGTGCAGGGTTGGATTAGGGTTAGAGGTGTAGTGAAGGGTTGGATTAGGGTTAGAGGTGTAGTGAAGGGTAGGATTAGGGTTAGAGGTGTAGTGCAGGGTTGGATTAGGGTTAGAGGTGTAGTGCAGGGTTGGATTAGGGTTAGAGGTGTAGTGCAGGGTTGGATTAGGGTTAGAGGTGTAGTGAAGGGTAGGATTAGGGTTAGAGGTGTAGTGCAGGGTTGGATTAGGGTTAGAGGTGTAGTGAAGGGTAGGATTAGGGTTAGAGGTGTAGTGAAGGGTAGGATTAGGGTTAGAGGTGTAGTGCAGGGTTGGATTAGGGTTAGAGGTGTAGTGCAGGGTTGGATTAGGGTTAGAGGTGTAGTGAAGGGTTGGATTAGGGTTAGAGGTGTAGTGAAGGGTTGGATTATGGTTAGAGGTGTAGTGAAGGGTTGGATTATGGTTAGAGCTGTAGTGAAGGGTTGGATTAGGGTTAGAGGTGTAGTGAAGGGTTGGATTAGGGTTAGAGGTGTAGTGAAGGGTAGGATTAGGGTTAGAGGTGTAGTGAAGGGTAGGATTAGGGTTAGAGGTGTAGTGAAGGGTTGGATTATGGTTAGAGGTGTAGTGAAGGGTAGGATTAGGGTTAGAGGTGTAGTGAAGGGTTGGATTAGGGTTAGAGGTGTAGTGAAGGGTAGGATTAGGGTTAGAGGTGTAGTGAAGGGTTGGATTAGGGTTAGAGGTGTAGTGCAGGGTTGGATTAGGGTTAGAGGTGTAGTGAAGGGTAGGATTAGGGTTAGAGGTGTAGTGAAGGGTAGGCTTAGGGTTAGAGGTGTAGTGCAGGGTTGGATTATGGTTAGAGGTGTAGTGAAGGGTTGGATTAGGGTTAGAGGTGTAGTGAAGGGTTGGATTAGGGTTAGAGGTGTAGTGAAGGGTTGGATTAGGGTTAGAGGTGTAGTGCAGGGTTGGATTAGGGTTAGAGGTGTAGTGAAGGGTTGGATTAGGGTTAGAGGTGTAGTGAAGGGTTGGATTATGGTTAGAGGTGTAGTGAAGGGTTGGATTAGGGTTAGAGGTGTAGTGAAGGGTTGGATTAGGGTTAGAGGTGTAGTGAAGGGTTGGATTAGGGTTAGAGGTGTAGTGAAGGGTTGGATTAGGGTTAGAGGTGTAGTGAAGGGTAGGATTAGGGTTAGAGGTGTAGTGAAGGGTAGGATTAGGGTTAGAGGTGTAGTGAAGGGTTGGATTATGGTTAGAGGTGTAGTGAAGGGTAGGATTAGGGTTAGAGGTGTAGTGAAGGGTTGGATTATGGTTAGAGGTGTAGTGAAGGGTTGGATTATGGTTAGAGGTGTAGTGAAGGGTTGGATTATGGTTAGAGGTGTAGTGAAGGGTTGGATTATGGTTAGAGGTGTAGTGAAGGGTAGGATTAGGGTTAGAGGTGTAGTGAAGGGTAGGATTAGGGTTAGAGGTGTAGTGAAGGGTTGGATTATGGTTAGAGGTGTAGTGAAGGGTAGGATTAGGGTTAGAGGTGTAGTGAAGGGTAGGATTAGGGTTAGAGGTGTAGTGAAGGGTTGGATTAGGGTTAGAGGTGTAGTGAAGGGTAGGATTAGGGTTAGAGGTGTAGTGAAGGGTAGGATTAGGGTTAGAGGTGTAGTGAAGGGTTGGATTAGGGTTAGAGGTGTAGTGAAGGGTTGGATTATGGTTAGAGGTGTAGTGAAGGGTTGGATTATGGTTAGAGGTGTAGTGAAGGGTTGGATTATGGTTAGAGCTGTAGTGAAGGGTTGGATTATGGTTAGAGGTGTAGTGAAGGGTTGGATTATGGTTAGAGGTGTAGTGAAGAGTAGGATTATGGTTAGAGGTGTAGTGAAGGGTTGGATTAGGGTTAGAGGTGTAGTGCAGGGTAGGATTAGGGTTAGAGGTGTAGTGAAGGGTAGGATTAGGGTTAGAGGTGTAGTGAAGGGTTGGATTAGGGTTAGAGGTGTAGTGAAGGGTTGGATTATGGTTAGAGGTGTAGTGAAGGGTTGGATTATGGTTAGAGGTGTAGTGAAGGGTTGGATTATGGTTAGAGGTGTAGTGAAGGGTTGGATTATGGTTAGAGCTGTAGTGAAGGGTTGGATTATGGTTAGAGGTGTAGTGAAGGGTTGGATTATGGTTAGAGGTGTAGTGAAGGGTAGGATTATGGTTAGAAGTGTAGTGAGGGGTAGGATTATGGTTAGAGGTGTAGTGAAGGGTTGGATTATGGTTAGAGGTGTAGTGAAGGGTAGGATTATGGTTAGAGGTGTAGTGAAGGGTTGGATTAGGGTTAGAGGTGTAGTGAAGGGTAGGATTATGGTTAGAGGTGTAGTGAAGGGTTGGATTAGGGTTAGAGGTGTAGTGAAGGGTAGGATTATGGTTAGAGGTGTAGTGAAGGGTTGGATTATGGTTAGAGGTGTAGTGAAGGGTAGGATTAGGGTTAGAGGTGTAGTGAAGGGTAGGATTATGGTTAGAGGTGTAGTGAAGGGTTGGATTAGGGTTAGAGGTGTAGTGAAGGGTAGGATTATGGTTAGAGGTGTAGTGAAGGGTTGGATTATGGTTAGAGGTGTAGTGAAGGGTTGGATTAGGGTTAGAGGTGTAGTGAAGGGTTGGATTAGGGTTAGCGGTGTAGTGAAGGGTAGGATTAGGGTTAGAGGTGTAGTGAAGGGTTGGATTAGGGTTAGAGGTGTAGTGAAGGGTAGGATTAGGGTTAGAGGTGTAGTGAAGGGTTGGATTAGGGTTAGAGGTGTAGTGAAGGGTTGGATTATGGTTAGAAGTGTAGTGAAGGGTAGGATTAGGGTTAGAGGTGTAGTGAAGGGTAGGATTAGGGTTAGAGGTGTAGTGCAGGGTTGGATGAGGGTAAGAGGTATAGTGCAGGGTTGGATTAGGGTTAAAGGTGTAGTGAAGGGTAGGATTAGGGTTAGAGGTGTAGTGAAGGGTTGGATGAGGGTAAGAGGTATAGTGCAGGGTTGGATTAGGGTTAAAGGTGTAGTGAAGGGTAGGATTAGGGTTAGAGGTGTAGTGCAGGGTTGGATTAGGGTTAAAGGTGTAGTGAAGGGTAGGATTAGGGTTAGAAGTGTAGTGAAGTGTTGGATTAGGGTTAGAGGTGTAGTGAAGGGTTGGATTATGGTTAGAGGTGTAGTGAAGGGTAGGATTAGGGTTAGAGGTGTAGTGAAGGGTTGGATTATGGTTAGAGGTGTAGTGAAGGGTTGGATTATGGTTAGAGGTGTAGTGAAGGGTAGGATTAGGGTTAGAGGTGTAGTGAAGGGTAGGATTAGGGTTAGAGGTGTAGTAAAGGGTAGGATTAGGGTTAGAGGGGTAGTGCAGGGTTAAAGGGGTAGTGCAGGGTTGGATGAGGGTTAAAGGTTAAGTGCATGGATCAGAGGGGGCACATACTTCTGTCTTACCAGGAATACGATGCTGGTGTTCTGGTACAGCGCCCGCGCCACGCAGATCCTCTGCCGCTGTCCGCCACTTAGATTGATGCCCTATAGAAACAGACAGAAGAGACGTCGTTGTTCACCGGGGTCACCCGCTGGTGAAATGTTATCACTGAGCGTCATAACAAAGTGTGCGCCATAATTAATGAGCCGCCGCGGGCACAGGAATGATAACAGGCGGTATAAATAGCTGCAGGGAGGTGGCGTCTGGATTTATGGGGGGGGGGGGGGAATTGGGATGTGCAAAAATTTACTGATAGATGTGACACCAGCGAATAAACATTTATACGTACAGAGAGGCGACAATTATCACTGAGGGGTTATAATGGGGGAGCAGGTTATAACAGAAGAAGAGGGTATCATGGGGAGGGGGGTTATAACAGGAGAATGGGGTATAATGGGGAGGAGGGTTATAACATGAGAATGGGGTATAATGGGGAGGAGGGTTATAACATGAGAATGGGGTATAATGGGGAGGAGGGTTATAACATGAGAATGGGGTATAATGGGGAGGAGGGGTTATAACAGAAGAAGGGGGTATAATGGGGAGGAGGGTTATAACAGGAGAAGGGGGTATAATGGGGAGGAGGGTTATAACAGGAGAAGGGGGTATAATGGGGGAGGGGTTATAACAGAAGAAGAGGGTATTATGGGGAGGAGGGTTATAACAGGAGAAGGGGGTATAATGGGGAGGAGGGTTATAACAGGAGAAGGGGGTATAATGGGGAGGAGGGTTATAACAGGAGAAGGGGGTATAATGGGGGAGGGGTTATAACAGAAGAAGAGGGTATTATGGGGAGGAGGGTTATAACAGGAGAAGGGGGTATAATGGGGAGGAGGGTTATAACAGAAGAAGGGGGTATAATGGGGAGGAGGGTTATAACAGAAGAAGGGGGTATAATGGGGAGGAGGGTTATAACAGAAAAAGGGGGTATAATGGGGAGGAGGGTTATAACAGAAGAAGGGGGTATAATGGGGAGGAGGGTTATAACAGAAGAAGGGGGTATAATGGGGAGGAGGGTTATAACAGAAAAAGGGGGTATAATGGGGAGGGTTATAACAGAAGAAGGGGGTATAATGGGGAGGAGGGTTATAACAGGAGAAGGGGGTATAATGGGGAGGAGGGTTATAACAGAAGAAGGGGGTATAATGGGGAGGAGGGTTATAACAGGAGAAGGGGGTATAATGGGGAGGAGGGTTATAACAGAAGAAGGGGGTATAATGGGGAGGAGGGTTATAACAGGAGAAGGGGGTATAATGGGGAGGAGGGTTATAACAGAAGAAGGGGGTATAATGGGGAGGAGGGGTTATAACAGAAGAAGGGGGGTATAATGGGGAGGAGGGGTTATAACAGAAGAAGGGGGTATAATGGGGAGGAGGGGTTATAACAGAAGAAGGGGGTATAATGGGGAAGAGGGTTATAACAGAAGGAGGGGGTATAATGGGGAGGAGGGGTTATAACAGGAGAAGGGGGTATAATGGGGAGGGTTATAACAGGAGAAGGGGGTATAATGGGGAAGAGGGTTATAACAGGAGAAGGGGGTATAATGGGGAGGAGGGTTATAACAGAAGAAGGGGGTATAATGGGGGAGGGGTTATAACAGGAGAAGGGGGTATAATGGGGGAGGGTTATAACAGGAGAAGGGGGTATTATGGGGAGGAGGGTTATAACAGGAGAAGGGGGTATTATGGGGAGGAGGGCTGTAACAGGAGAAGGGGGTATAATGGGGAGGAGGGTTATAACAGGAGAAGGGGGTATAATGGGGGAGGGTTATAACAGGAGAAGGGGGTATTATGGGGAGGAGGGTTATAACAGGAGAAGGGGGTATAATGGGGGAGGGTTATAACAGGAGAAGGGGGTATAATGGGGAGGAGGGTTATAACAGAAGAAGAGGGTATTATGGGGAGGAGGGTTATAACAGAAGAAGAGGGTATAATGGGGAAGAGGGCTGTAACAGAAGAAGGGGGTATAATGGGGGAGGGGTTATAACAGAAGAAGAGGGTATTATGGGGAGGAGGGTTATAACAGGAGAAGGGGGTATAATGGGGAGGAGGGTTATAACAGGAGAAGGGGGTATAATGGGGAGGGGGGTTATAACAGGAGAAGGGGGTATAATGGGGAGGGGGGTTATAACAGAAGAAGGGGGTATAATGGGGAGGAGGGGTTATAACAGAAGAAGGGGGGTATAATGGGGAGGAGGGTTATAACAGAAGAAGGGGGTATAATGGGGAGGAGGTGTTATAACAGGAGAAGGGGGTATAATGGGGGAGGGTTATAACAGGAGAAGGGGGTATAATGGGGAGGAGGGTTATAACAGAAGAAGGGGGTATAATGGGGAGGAGGGTTATAACAGAAGAAGGGGGTATAATGGGGGAGGGGTTATAACAGGAGAAGGGGGTATAATGGGGGAGGGTTATAACAGGAGAAGGGGGTATAATGGGGAGGAGGGTTATAACAGGAGAAGGGGGTATAATGGGGAGGGGGCTTATAACAGGAGAAGGGGGTATAATGGGGAGGAGGGTTATAACAGAAGAAGGGGGTATAATGGGGAGGGGGCTTATAACAGAAGAAGGGGGTATAATGGGGAGGGGGGTTATAATAGAAAAAGGGGGTATAATGGGGAGGGGGGTTATAACAGAGAAGGGGGTATAATGGGGAGGAGGGTTATAACAGAAGAAGGGGGTATAATGGGGAGGAGGGGTTATAACAGAAGAAGGGGGTATAATGGGGAGGAGGGTTATAACAGAAGAAGGGGGTATAATGGGGGAGGGGTAAAAAAAGAAGAAGTGGGTATAATGGGGGAGGGGTTATAACAGAAGAAGGGGGTATAATGGGGAGGGGTTATAACAGAAGAAGGGGGTATAATGGGGGAGGGGTTATAACAGAAGAAGGGGGTATAATGGGGGAGGAGGGTTATAATAGAAGGGGGTGACCCGGGCAGCAGGGCCCCTCAGGAGATGACACGGGCAGCGGGGCCCCTCAGGAGATGACACGGGCAGCGGGGCCCCTCAGGAGATGACACGGGCAGCGGGGCCCCTCAGGAGATGACACGGGCAGCGGGGCCCCTCAGGAGATGACACGGGCAGCGGGGCCCCTCAGGAGATGACACGGGCAGCGGGGCCCCTCAGGAGATGACACGGGCAGCGGGGCCCCTCAGGAGATGACACGGGCAGCGGGGCCCCTCAGGAGATGACACGGGCAGCGGGGCCCCTCAGGAGATGACACGGGCAGCGGGGCCCCTCAGGAGATGACACGGGCAGCGGGGCCCCTCAGGAGATGACACGGGCAGCGGGGCCCCTCAGGAGATGACACGGGCAGCGGGGCCCCTCAGGAGATGACACGGGCAGCGGGGCCCCTCAGGAGATGACACGGGCAGCGGGGCCCCTCAGGAGATGACACGGGCAGCGGGCCCCTCAGGAGATGACACGGGCAGCGGGGCCCCTCAGGAGATGACACGGGCAGCGGGGCCCCTCAGGAGATGACACGGGCAGCGGGGCCCCTCAGGAGATGACACGGGCAGCGGGGCCCCTCAGGAGATGACACGGGCAGCGGGGCCCCTCAGGAGATGACACGGGCAGCGGGGCCCCTCAGGAGATGACACGGGCAGCGGGGCCCCTCAGGAGATGACACGGGCAGCGGGGCCCCTCAGGAGATCCTTTACTAACCCTTTCTCCTATCTCTGTTTGATCCCCGAATGGCAGAAGGTCGATGTCAGGCTGTAGGGAGCAGGCGTCCGTCACCGCTTTATATCTACAGAATGGGAGAAGTCATGAGTGATTGGACCACACATCCGGCCTCCGAAGGGCACACACATCCGGCCTCCGAAGGGCACACACATCCGGCCTCCGAAGGGCCCACACATCCGGCCTCCGAAGGGCGCACACATCCGGCCTCCGAAGGGCACACACATCCGGCCTCCGAAGGGCACACACATCCGGCCTCCGAAGGGCACACACATCCGGCCTCTAAATGCATGAGACCTAATACTGGACCCCGGCCTCAGTGGCCCCAGGTTCTCACCTCTGCTTGAAGAATGGGCTCCCAAAGGTGATGTTCTCCTCCACGGTGGCGTTGAGCAGCCACGGCTTCTGTCCAGCATAGGCCACCGAGTATCTGTTCTTACTGTAAAGGAAAGAGCAGACTATAAAGATGGTGGCCCCGCCCCCGAGGAGCATGCAGGCGACACTATCCTCCAATCACAGAGAACAGAACATGGGCAGACTCTGATAACTGATGGGAAGAATATTCGGCAGGTTAATGTTAATAGTCAATGGGTTCAAACACAAGCTGGAGCGGCCCCTGGGGCCCGGACTAGATAGTTATAAGGTTATAACAGTCCAGGTCAGGGATACAAGCAGCAATGTATTAGCCAGGGGCCCCAGAATAATGATGGGGGAGGGGATAAAGATGGAACCTGAATCTAGAACAGAGGAGACTCGGAGAAGAAATGTTACAGTTATTAAGCTTCGGCGGGATCAGCGTCCCTGCAAATGAGGAGGGAGGAAACGGTTAATGGATCAGGGCTGAAAATGAAGAGTCTGCGGTTAATGGAGGCGGAGCCCCAGATTATAGGATTAGACACCACGAGCGCCACAATCACCAACACCAGCAATGATTGGGAGTCACCACCAGAGCCCACAGGTTAGATCATGACAGACAGACAGACAGCAGAGGTACTACCTGTCCTCCTCCCCCGCAGAGCGCTCACATTCTCCTGCGCTGCAAGTTACGGTAGAAGAGGATCAGAATGAAAGAAACATGAAAAGTACCGCCATATAACAAAACATCACAAGAAATACTGCCATATAACAAGACATCACAAGAAATACTGCCATATAAACAAGACATCACAAGAAATACCGCCATATAAACAAGACGTCACAAGAAATACCGCCATATAAACAAGACGTCACAAGAAATACCGCCATATAAACAAGACATCACAAGAAATACCGCCATAGAAACAAGACATCACAAGAAATACCGCCATATAAACAAGACGTCACAAGAAATACCGCCATATAAACAAGACATCACAAGAAATACCGCCATAGAAACAAGACATCACAAGAAATACCGCCATAGAAACAAGACATCACAAGAAATACCGCCATAGAAACAAGACATCACAAGAAATACCGCCATATAAACAAGATATCACAAGAAATACCGCCATATAAACGAGACATCACGAGAAATACCGCCATATAAACAAGACATCACAAGAAATACTGCCATATAAACAAGACATCACAAGAAATACCGCCATATAAACAAGACATCACAAGAAATACTGCCATATAAACAAGACATCAAAAGAAATACCGCCATATAAACAAGACATCACGAGAAAAAAACCACATACAAACAAGACATCACAAGAAATACCGCCATATAAACAAGACATCACAAGAAATACTGCCATATAAACAAGACATCACAAGAAATACCGCCATAGAAACAAGACATCACAAGAAATACCGCCATATAAACAAGACGTCACGAGAAAAAAACCACATACAAACAAGACATCACAAGAAATACCGCCATATAAACAAGACATCACAAGAAATACCGCCATAGAAACAAGACATCACGAGAAATACTGCCATATAAACAAGACATCACAAGAAATACCGCCATATAAACAAGACATCACAAGAAATACCGCCATATAAACAAGACATCACGAGAAATACCGCCATATAAACAAGACATCACGAGAAATACCGCCATATAAACAAGACATCACGAGAAATACCGCCATATAAACAAGACATCACGAGAAATACCGCCATATAAACAAGACATCACAAGAAATACCGCCATATAAACAAGACGTCACAAGAAATACCGCCATAGAAATAAGACATCACAAGAAATACCGCCATAGAAATAAGACATCACAAGAAATACCGCCATATAAACAAGACATCAAAAGAAATACCGCCATATAAACAAGACATCACAAGAAATACCGCCATATAAACAAGACATCACAAGAAATACCGCCATAGAAACAAGACATCACAAGAAATACCGCCATATAAACAAGACATCACAAGAAATACCGCCATATAAACAAGACATCACAAGAAATACCGCCATATAAACAAGACATCACGAGAAATACCGCCATATAAACAAGACATCACGAGAAATACCGCCATAGAAACAAGACATCACAAGAAATACCGCCATATAAACAAGATATCACAAGAAATACCGCCATATAAACAAGACATCACAAGAAATACCGCCATATAAACAAGACATCACAAGAAATACTGCCATATAAACAAAACATCAAAAGAAATACCGCCATATAAACAAGACATCACGAGAAATACCGCCATAGAAACAAGACATCACGAGAAATACCGCCATATAAACAAGACGTCACGAGAAATACCGCCATATAAACAAGACATCACGAGAAATACCGCCATATCAACAAGACGTCACAAGAAATACCGCCATATAAACAAGACGTCACGAGAAATACCGCCATAGAAATAAGACATCACAAGAAATACCGCCATAGAAATAAGACATCACAAGAAATACCGCCATATAAACAAGACATCACAAGAAATACCGCCATATAAACAAGACATCAAAAGAAATACCGCCATATAAACAAGACATCACAAGAAATACCGCCATATAAACAAGACATCACAAGAAATACCGCCATATAAACAAGACATCACAAGAAATACCGCCATAGAAACAAGACATCACGAGAAATACCGCCATATAAACAAGACATCACGAGAAATACCGCCATATAAACAAGACATCACGAGAAATACCGCCATATAAACAAGACATCACGAGAAATACCGCCATATAAACAAGACATCACGAGAAATACCGCCATATAAACAAGACATCACGAGAAATACTGCCATATAAACAAGACATCACAAGAAATACCGCCATATAAACAAGACATCACAAGAAATACCGCCATATAACAAGACATCACGAGAAATACTGCCATATAAACAAGACATCACAAGAAATACTGCCATATAAACAAGACATCACAAGAAATACCGCCATAGAAACAAGACATCACGAGAAATACCGCCATATAAACAAGACATCACAAGAAATACTGCCATATAAACAAGACATCAAAAGAAATACCGCCATATAAACAAGACATCACGAGAAAAAAACCACATACAAACAAGACATCACAAGAAATACCGCCATATAAACAAGACATCACAAGAAATACCGCCATATAAACAAGACATCACAAGAAATACTGCCATATAAACAAGACATCACAAGAAATACCGCCATAGAAACAAGACATCACAAGAAATACCGCCATATAAACAAGACGTCACGAGAAAAAAAACACATACAAACAAGACATCACAAGAAATACCGCCATATAAACAAGACATCACGAGAAATACTGTCATATAAACAAGACATCACAAGAAATACCGCCATATAAACAAGACATCACAAGAAATACCGCCATATAAACAAGACATCACGAGAAATACCGCCATATAAACAAGACATCACGAGAAATACCGCCATATAAACAAGACATCACGAGAAATACCGCCATATAAACAAGACATCACGAGAAATACCGCCATATAAACAAGACATCACGAGAAATACCGCCATATAAACAAGACATCACAAGAAATACCGCCATATAAACAAGACGTCACAAGAAATACCGCCATAGAAATAAGACATCACAAGAAATACCGCCATAGAAATAAGACATCACAAGAAATACCGCCATATAAACAAGACATCAAAAGAAATACCGCCATATAAACAAGACATCAAAAGAAATACCGCCATATAAACAAGACATCACAAGAAATACCGCCATATAAACAAGACGTCACAAGAAATACCGCCATATAAACAAGACGTCACAAGAAATACCGCCATAGAAATAAGACATCACAAGAAATACCGCCATAGAAATAAGACATCACAAGAAATACCGCCATATAAACAAGACATCAAAAGAAATACCGCCATATAAACAAGACATCACAAGAAATACCGCCATATAAACAAGACATCACAAGAAATACCGCCATAGAAACAAGACATCACAAGAAATACCGCCATATAAACAAGACATCACAAGAAATACCGCCATATAAACAAGACATCACAAGAAATACCGCCATATAAACAAGACATCACAAGAAATACCGCCATATAAACAAGACATCACAAGAAATACCGCCATATAAACAAGACATCACGAGAAATATCGCCATATAAACAAGACATCACAAGAAATACTGCCATATAAACAAAACATCAAAAGAAATACCGCCATATAAACAAGACATCACGAGAAATACCGCCATAGAAACAAGACATCACGAGAAATACCGCCATATAAACAAGACGTCACGAGAAATACCGCCATATAAACAAGACATCACGAGAAATATCGCCATATAAACAAGACATCACAAGAAATACTGCCATATAAACAAAACATCAAAAGAAATACCGCCATATAAACAAGACATCACGAGAAATACCGCCATAGAAACAAGACATCACGAGAAATACCGCCATATAAACAAGACGTCACAAGAAATACCGCCATATAAACAAGACATCACGAGAAATACCGCCATAGAAATAAGACATCACAAGAAATACCGCCATAGAAATAAGACATCACAAGAAATACCGCCATATAAACAAGACATCACAAGAAATACCGCCATATAAACAAGACATCAAAAGAAATACCGCCATATAAACAAGACATCACAAGAAATACCGCCATATAAACAAGACATCACAAGAAATACCGCCATATAAACAAGACATCACGAGAAATACCGCCATATAAACAAGACATCACGAGAAATACCGCCATATAAACAAGACATCACGAGAAATACCGCCATATAAACAAGACATCACGAGAAATACCGCCATAGAAACAAGACATCACGAGAAATACTGCCATATAAACAAGACATCACAAGAAATACCGCCATATAAACAAGACATCACAAGAAATACCGCCATATAACAAGACATCACGAGAAATACTGCCATATAAACAAGACATCACAAGAAATACCGCCATATAAACAAAACATCACGAGAAATACCGCCATATAAACAAGACATCACAAGAAATACCGCCATATAAACAAGACATCACGAGAAATACCGCCATAGAAACAAGACATCACGAGAAATACCGCCATATAAACAAGACATCACGAGAAATACCGCCATATAAACAAGACATCACAAGAAATACTGCCATATAAACAAGACATCACAAGAAATACCGCCATATAAACAAGACGTCACAAGAAATACCGCCATAGAAATAACACATCACAAGAAATACCGCCATAGAAATAACACATCACAAGAAACACTGCCATATAAACAAGACATCACGAGAAATACTGCCATATAAACAAGACATCACAAGAAATACCGCCATATAAACAAGACATCAAAAGAAATACCGCCATAGAAATAACACATCACAAGAAACACCGCCATATAAACAAGACATCACGAGAAATACCGCCATATAAACAAGACATCACGAGAAATACCGCCATATAAACAAGACATCACGAGAAATACCGCCATATAAACAAGACATCACGAGAAATACCGCCATATAAACAAGACATCACGAGAAATACTGCCATATAAACAAGACATCACAAGAAATACCGCCATATAAACAAGACATCACAAGAAATACCGCCATATAACAAGACATCACGAGAAATACTGCCATATAAACAAGACATCACAAGAAATATCGCCATATAAACAAGACATCACAAGAAATACCGTCATATAAACAAGACATCACGAGAAATACCGCCATAGAAACAAGACATCACAAGAAATACTGCCATATAAACAAGACATCACAAGAAATACCGCCATATAAACAAGACGTCACAAGAAATACCGCCATAGAAATAACACATCACAAGAAATACCGCCATAGAAATAACACATCACAAGAAACACTGCCATATAAACAAGACATCACGAGAAATACTGCCATATAAACAAGACATCACAAGAAATACCGCCATATAAACAAGACATCAAAAGAAATACCGCCATAGAAATAACACATCACAAGAAACACCGCCATATAAACAAGACATCACAAGAAACACCGCCATATAAACAAGACATCACAAGAAACACCGCCATATAAACAAGACATCACGAGAAATACCGCCATATAAACAAGACATCACGAGAAATACCGCCATATAAACAAGACATCACAAGAAATACTGCCATATAAACAAGACATCACGAGAAATACCGCCATATAAACAAGACATCACAAGAAATACTGCCATATAAACAAGACATCACAAGAAATACCGCCATATAAACAAGACATCACGAGAAATACCGCCATATAAACAAGACATCACGAGAAATACCGCCATATAAACAAGACATCACGAGAAATACTGCCATATAAACAAGACATCACGAGAAATACCGCCATATAAACAAGACATCACAAGAAATACCGCCATATAAACAACGATGCTGACTTACATAACTACTACTGTGTGCGGAGTCCCTAGGAGGACATCACCCCGGATCCCCAGGACGGCCATCACCAAAACTGTGCTCATTAGGTGCTACCCAGTCTAGGTCCTGTGGACCATCTGTCTAGGTCTTGTGGACCATCTGTCTAGGTCCTGTGGACCATCTGTCTAGGTCTTGTGGACCATCTGTCTAGGTCTTGTGGACCATCTGTCTAGGTCCTGTGGACCATCTGTCTAGGTCCTGTGGACCATCTGTCTAGGTCCTGTGGACCATCTGTCTAGGTCCTGTGGACCATCTGTCTAGGTCTTGTGGACCATCTGTCTAGGTCTTGTGGACCATCTGTCTAGGTCCTGTGGACCATCTGTCTAGGTCTTGTGGACCATCAGTCTAGATCCTGTGGTCCCTCTGTCTAGGTCCTGTGGTCCCTCTGTCTAGGTCCTGTGGTCCCTCTGTCTAGGTCCTGTGGTCCCTCTGTCTAGGTCCTGTGGTCCCTCTGTCTAGGTCCTGTGGTCCCTCTGTCTAGGTCCTGTGGCCCCTCTGTCTAGGTCCTGTGGCCCCTCTGTCTAGGTCCTGTGGCCCCTCTGTCTAGGTCTTGTGGACCATCTGTATAGGTCCTGTGGTCCCTCTGTATAGGTCCTGTGGTCCCTCTGTATATGTCCTGTGGTCCCTCTGTATAGGTCCTGTGGTCCCTCTGTATAGGTCCTGTGGCCCCTCTGTATAGGTCCTGTGGACCATCTGTCTAGGTCTTGTGGACCCTCTGTATAGGACCCATGGACCCTCTGTATAGGACCTGTGAACCCTCTGTATAGGTCATGTGGTCCCTCTGTATAGGACCCGTGAACCCTCTGTATAGGTCATATGGACCCTCTGTTTAGGTCTTGTGGACCCTCTGTATAGGACCCGTGAACCCTCTGTATAGGTCATATGGACCCTCTGTTTAGGTCTTGTGGACCCTCTGTATAGGACCCGTGAACCCTTTGTCTAGGTCCTGTAAACTCTCTGCCTAAGTCCCATGCGCTCTCTGTCTAGGTCCCGTGGACTCTGTCCACCTCCTGTAGACCCTCAGTTTAGGCCCCGTGGACTCTGTCTACCTCCTGTAGACCCTCAGTTTAGGCCCCGTGGACTGTCTACCTCCTGTAGACCCTCAGTTTAGACCCCGTGGACTGTCTACCTCCTGTAGACCCTCAGTTTAGACCCCGTGGACTGTCTACCTCCTGTAGACCCTCAGTTTAGACCCCGTGGACTGTCTACCTCCTGTAGACCCTCAGTTTAGACCCAGTGGACTCTTTCTACCTCCTGTAGACCCTCAGTTTAGACCCCGTGGACTGTTTACCTCCTGTAGACCCTCAGTTAAGACCGCGTGGACTGTCTACCTCCTGTAGACCCTCAGTTTAGGCCCCGTGGACTGTCTACCTCCTGTAGACCCTCAGTTTAGACCGCGTGGACTGTCCACCTCCTGTAGACCCTCAGTTTAGGCCCCGTGGACCCTGTCTACCTCCTGTAGACCCTCAGTTTAGGCCCCGTGGACTGTCCACCTCCTGTAGACCGTCAGTTTAGGCCCCGTGGACCCTCTGTATAGGTCTTGTGGACCCTCAGTTTAGACCCCGTGGACTGTCTACCTCCTGTAGACCCTCAGTTTAGACCCAGTGGACTGTCTACCTCCTGTAGACCCTAAGTTTAGGCCCCGTGGACTGTCTACCTCCTGTAGACCCTCAGTTTAGACCCTGTGGACTGTCCACCTCATGTAGATCCTCAGTTTAGGCCCCGTTGACTGTCCACCTCCTGTAGACCGTCAGTTTAGGCCCCGTGGACCCTCTGTATAGGTCTTGTGGACCCTCAGTTTAGACCCAGTGGACTGTCTACCTCCTGTAGACCCTCAGTTTAGGCCCCGTGGACTGTCTACCTCCTGTAGACCCTCAGTTTAGACCCAGTGGACTGTCTACCTCCTGTAGACCCTCAGTTTAGGCCCCGTGGACTGTCAAGCTCCTGTAGACCCTCAGTTTAGGCCCCGTGGACCCTCTGTATAGGTCTTGTGGACCCTCAGTTTAGACCCAGTGGACTGTCTACCTCCTGTAGACCCTCAGTTTAGGCCCCGTGGACTGTCAAGCTCCTGTAGACCCTCAGTTTAGGCCCCGTGGACCCTCTGTATAGGTCTTGTGGACCCTCAGTTTAGACCCCGTGGACTGTCTACCTCCTGTAGACCCTCAGTTTAGACCCAGTGGACTGTCTACCTCCTGTAGACCCTAAGTTTAGGCCCCGTGGACTGTCTACCTCCTGTAGACCCTCAGTTTAGACCCTGTGGACTGTCCACCTCATGTAGATCCTCAGTTTAGGCCCCGTTGACTGTCCACCTCCTGTAGACCCTCAGTTTAGGCCCCGTGGACCCTCTGTATAGGTCTTGTGGACCCTCAGTTTAGACCCAGTGGACTGTCTACCTCCTGTAGACCCTCAGTTTAGGCCCCGTGGACTGTCTACCTCCTGTAGACCCTCAGTTTAGACCCAGTGGACTGTCTACCTCCTGTAGACCCTCAGTTTAGGCCCCGTGGACTGTCAAGCTCCTGTAGACCATCAGTTTAGGCCCCGTGGACCCTCTGTATAGGTCTTGTGGACCCTAAGTTTAGACCCCGTGGACTGTCTACCTCCTGTAGACCCTCAGTTTAGACCCAGTGGACTGTCTACCTCCTGTAGACCCTCAGTTTAGGCCCCGTGGACTGTCTACCTCCTGTAGGCCCTCAGTTTAGGCCCCGTGGACCCTCTGTATAGGTCTTGTGGACCCTCAGTTTAGACCCCGTGGACTGTCTACCTCCTGTAGACCCTCAGTTTAGACCCAGTGGACTGTCTACCTCCTGTAGACCCTCAGTTTAGGCCCCGTGGACTGTCTACCTCCTGTAGACCCTCAGTTTAGGCCTCGTAGACTGTCTACCTCCTGTAGACCCTCAGTTTAGACCCAGTGGACTCTTTCTACCTCCTGTAGACCCTCAGTTTAGGCCCCGTGGACTGTCTACCTCCTGTAGACCCTCAGTTTAGGCCCCGTGGACTGTCTACCTCCTGTAGACCCTCAGTTTAGACCTCGTGGACTGTCTACCTCCTGTAGACCCTCAGTTTAGGCCCCGTGGACTGTCCACCTCCTGTAGACCATCAGTTTAGGCCCTGTGGACCCTCTGTATAGGTCTTGTGGACCCTCAGTTTAGGCCCCGTGGACTGTCCACCTCCTGTAGACCGTCAGTTTAGGCCCCGTGGACCCTCTGTATAGGTCTTGTGGACCCTCAGTTTAGACCCAGTGGACTGTCTACCTCCTGTAGACCGTCAGTTTAGGCCCCGTGGACTGTCTACCTCCTGTAGACCCTCAGTTTAGACCCAGTGGACTGTCTACCTCCTGTAGACCCTCAGTTTAGGCCCAGTGGACTGTCAAGCTCCTGTAGACCATCAGTTTAGGCCCCGTGGACCCTCTGTATAGGTCTTGTGGACCCTCAGTTTAGACCCCGTGGACTGTCTACCTCCTGTAGACCCTCAGTTTAGACCCAGTGGACTGTCTACCTCCTGTAGACCCTCAGTTTAGGCCCCGTGGACTGTCTACCTCCTGTAGGCCCTCAGTTTAGGCCCCGTGGACCCTCTGTATAGGTCTTGTGGACCCTCAGTTTAGACCCCGTGGACTGTCTACCTCCTGTAGACCCTCAGTTTAGACCCAGTGGACTGTCTACCTCCTGTAGACCCTCAGTTTAGGCCTCGTAGACTGTCTACCTCCTGTAGACCCTCAGTTTAGACCCAGTGGACTGTCTACCTCCTGTAGACCCTCAGTTTAGGCCCCGTGGACTGTCTACCTCCTGTAGACCCTCAGTTTAGGCCTCGTGGACTGTACCTCCTGTAGACCCTCAGTTTAGGCCCCGTGGACTGTCCACCTCCTGTAGACCCTCAGTTTAGGCCCTGTGGACCCTCTGTATAGGTCTTGTGGACCCTCAGTTTAGACCACGTGGACTCTCGGTTCCGTCTTCACGTTCTCTTTATTTTCAACCATTCAAGCTTCTGTGTCTGGCATCCAAGTTCTACTTCTGTGTTGCGAGGACTAAATCGGATATCAGTTCCCGACACACGTGGAACGTTTCCAAGGACACTGGTATTTATTGGGCCTGGTGTTTATAAATACACCCCATGGGTCTATTAACCAGCTATTTGCTGCTAAAAAAACGTGACTCTACATGCATATTAATTCTGGTTTAACCTCTTAATGACTGCCAAGGGTCACTCGGAGTTAGCGCTGGGTGACTGTCACGGAAAGTTTTCTTGCCACGTATCATGTTACACCACGTTTTGAGACCACTGCTCTACACGATAGGCCCCTTTCACACTATAAAGTTGCTCCGTTATAAACTTCCGTTAGAAAATCCTTAAAAACGGATGTTAAACGGCCGTTACAATATCCCATTAAGTCTATGGGATTTTTTTATTACCCGTTATGACCGGTCATGAATAACGAACGTCATTTGTCACAAGAAACGGGTAAATGAACGTTCGTTATCTTTAACACTGAAGTCTATGGGTGACGGCTGAGCCTTTGTGTCATCAGTTTGTACTCGCTTTATAATATCCGTTATTACTTCAGAGCTCAGAAGAGGTGACATCAGCAGTGCTGAGGGACTACTACTACTCCCATCATAGAACAGACTCCTGCAGTGCTGAGGGACCACTACTACTCCCATCATAGAACAGACTCCTGCAGTGCTGAGGGACCACTACTACTCCCATCATAGAACAGACTCCTGCAGTGCTGAGGGACTACTACTACTCCCATCATAGAACAGACTCCTGCAGTGCTGAGGGACCACTACTACTCCCATCATAGAACAGACTCCTGCAGTGCTGAGGAACTACTACTACTCCCATCATAGAACAAACTCCTGCAGTGCTGAGGGACTACTACTACTCCCATCATAGAACAGACTCCTGCAGTGCTGAGGGACTACTACTACTCCCATCATAGAACAGACTCCTGCAGTGCTGAGGGACTACTACTACTCCCATCATAGAACAGACTCCTGCAGTGCTGAGGGACTACTACTACTTCCATCATAGAACAGACTCCTGCAGTGCTGAGGGACTACTACTACTCCCATCATAGAACAGACTCCTGCAGTGCTGAGGGACTACTACTACTCCCATCATAGAACAGACTCCTGCAGTGCTGAGGGACTACTACTACTCCCATCATAGAACAGACTCCTGCAGTGCTGAGGGACTACTACTACTCCCATCATAGAACAGACTCCTGCAGTGCTGAGGGACTACTACTACTCCCATCATAGAACAGACTCCTGCAGTGCTGAGGGACTACTACTACTCCCATCATAGAACAGACTCCTGCAGTGCTGAGGGACTACTACTACTCCCATCATAGAACAGACTCCTGCAGTGCTGAGGAACTACTACTACTCCCATCATAGAACAAACTCCTGCAGTGCTGAGGGACTACTACTACTCCCATCATAGAACAGACTCCTGCAGTGCTGAGGGACTACTACTACTCCCATCATAGAACAAACTCCTGCAGTGCTGAGGGACTACTACTACTCCCATCATAGAACAGACTCCTGCAGTGCTGAGGGACTACTACTACTCCCATCATAGAACAGACTCCTGCAGTGCTGAGGGACTACTACTACTCCCATCATAGAACAGACTCCTGCAGTGCTGAGGGACTACTACTACTCCCATCATAGAACAGACTCCTGCAGTGCTGAGGGACTACTACTACTCCCATCATAGAACAGACTCCTGCAGTGCTGAGGGACTACTACTACTCCCATCATAGAACAGACTCCTGCAGTGCTGAGGGACTACTACTACTCCCATCATAGAACAGACTCCTGCAGTGCTGAGGGACTACTACTACTCCCATCATAGAACAGACTCCTGCAGTGCTGAGGGACTACTACTACTCCCATCATAGAACAGACTCCTGCAGTGCTGAGGGACTACTACTACTCCCATCATAGAACAGACTCCTGCAGTGCTGAGGGACTACTACTACTCCCATCATAGAACAGACTCCTGCAGTGCTGAGGGACTACTACTACTCCCATCATAGAACAGACTCCTGCAGTGCTGAGGGACTACTACTACTCCCATCATAGAACAGACTCCTGCAGTGCTGAGGGACTACTACTACTCCCATCATAGAACAGACTCCTGCAGTGCTGAGGGACTACTACTACTCCCATCATAGAACAGACTCCTGCAGTGCTGAGGGACTACTACTACTCCCATCATAGAACAAACTCCTGCAGTGCTGAGGGACTACTACTACTCCCATCATAGAACAAACTCCTGCAGTGCTGAGGGACTACTACTACTCCCATCATAGAACAGACTCCTGCAGTGCTGAGGGACTACTACTACTCCCATCATAGAACAGACTCCTGCAGTGCTGAGGAACTACTACTACTCCCATCATAGAACAAACTCCTGCAGTGCTGAGGGACTACTACTACTCCCATCATAGAACAGACTCCTGCAGTGCTGAGGGACTACTACTACTCCCATCATAGAACAGACTCCTGCAGTGCTGAGGGACTACTACTACTTCCATCATAGAACAGACTCCTGCAGTGCTGAGGGACTACTACTACTCCCATCATAGAACAGACTCCTGCAGTGCTGAGGGACTACTACTACTCCCATCATAGAACAGACTCCTGCAGTGCTGAGGGACTACTACTACTCCCATCATAGAACAGACTCCTGCAGTGCTGAGGGACTACTACTACTCCCATCATAGAACAGACTCCTGCAGTGCTGAGGGACTACTACTACTCCCATCATAGAACAGACTCCTGCAGTGCTGAGGGACTACTACTACTCCCATCATAGAACAGACTCCTGCAGTGCTGAGGGACTACTACTACTCCCATCATAGAACAGACTCCTGCAGTGCTGAGGGAACTACTACTACTCCCATCATAGAACAAGACTCCTGCAGTGCTGAGGGACTACTACTACTCCCATCATAGAACAGACTCCTGCAGTGCTGAGGGACTACTACTACTCCCATCATAGAACAAACTCCTGCAGTGCTGAGGGACTACTACTACTCCCATCATAGAACAGACTCCTGCAGTGCTGAGGGACTACTACTACTCCCATCATAGAACAGACTCCTGCAGTGCTGAGGGACTACTACTACTCCCATCATAGAACAGACTCCTGCAGTGCTGAGGGACTACTACTACTCCCATCATAGAACAGACTCCTGCAGTGCTGAGGGACTACTACTACTCCCATCATAGAACAGACTCCTGCAGTGCTGAGGGACTACTACTACTCCCATCATAGAACAGACTCCTGCAGTGCTGAGGGACTACTACTACTCCCATCATAGAACAGACTCCTGCAGTGCTGAGGGACTACTACTACTCCCATCATAGAACAGACTCCTGCAGTGCTGAGGGACTACTACTACTCCCATCATAGAACAGACTCCTGCAGTGCTGAGGGACTACTACTACTCCCATCATAGAACAGACTCCTGCAGTGCTGAGGGACTACTACTACTCCCATCATAGAACAAGACTCCTGCAGTGCTGAGGGACTACTACTACTCCCATCATAGAACAGACTCCTGCAGTGCTGAGGGACTACTACTACTCCCATCATAGAACAGACTCCTGCAGTGCTGAGGGACTACTACTACTCCCATCATAGAACAGACTCCTGCAGTGCTGAGGGACTACTACTACTCCCATCATAGAACAGACTCCTGCAGTGCTGAGGGACTACTACTACTCCCATCATAGAACAGACTCCTGCAGTGCTGAGGGACTACTACTACTCCATCATAGAACAGACTCCTGCAGTGCTGAGGGACTACTACTACTCCCATCATAGAACAGACTCCTGCAGTGCTGAGGGACTACTACTACTCCCATCATAGAACAGACTCCTGCAGTGCTGAGGGACTACTACTACTCCCATCATAGAACAGACTCCTGCAGTGCTGAGGGACTACTACTACTCCCATCATAGAACAGACTCCTGCAGTGCTGAGGGACTACTACTACTCCCATCATAGAACAGACTCCTGCAGTGCTGAGGGACTACTACTACTCCCATCATAGAACAGACTCCTGCAGTGCTGAGGGACTACTACTACTCCCATCATAGAACAGACTCCTGCAGTGCTGAGGGACTACTACTACTCCCATCATAGAACAGACTCCTGCAGTGCTGAGGGACTACTACTACTCCCATCATAGAACAGACTCCTGCAGTGCTGAGGGACTACTACTACTCCCATCATAGAACAGACTCCTGCAGTGCTGAGGGACTACTACTACTCCCATCATAGAACAGACTCCTGCAGTGCT
>NW_026608403.1:0-37500 GCF_029499605.1 Hyla sarda
ATATCAGTCAGTATAGTAGTGAGATGGTGTATATAGTGTAATGTACAGAGTATATCAGTCAGTATAGTAGTGAGATGGTGTATATAAGTGTAATGTACAGAGTATATCAGTCAGTATAGTAGTGAGATGGTGTATATAGTGTAATGTATAGAGTATATCAGTCAGTATAGTAGTGAGATGGTATATATAGTGTAATGTACAGAGTATATCAGTCAGTATAGTAGTGAGATGGTGTATATAGTGTAATGTATACAGTATATCAGTCAGTATAGTAGTGAGATGGTGTATATAGTGTAATGTACAGAGTATATCAGTCAGTATAGTAGTGAGATGGTGTATATAGTGTAATGTATAGAGTATATCAGTCAGTATAGTAGTGAGATGGTGTATATAGTGTAATGTACAGAGTATATCAGTCAGTATAGTAGTGAGATGGTGTATATAGTGTAATGTATAGAGTATATCAGTCAGTATAGTAGTGAGATGGTGTATATAGTGTAATGTAGAGAGTATATCAGTCAGTATAGTAGTGAGATGGTATATATAGTGTAATGTACAGAGTATATCAGTCAGTATAGTAGTGAGATGGTGTATATAGTGTAATGTATACAGTATATCAGTCAGTATAGTAGTGAGATGGTGTATATAGTGTAATGTACAGAGTATATCAGTCAGTATAGTAGTGAGATGGTGTATATAGTGTAATGTAGAGAGTATATCAGTCAGTATAGTAGTGAGATGGTGTATATAGTGTAATGTATAGAGTATATCAGTTCAGTATAGTAGTGAGATGGTGTATATAGTGTAATGTATAGAATATATCAGTCAGTATAGTAGTGAGATGGTGTATATAGTGTAATGTACAGAGTATATCAGTCAGTATAGTAGTGAGATGGTGTATATAGTGTAATGTAGAGAGTATATCAGTCAGTATAGTAGTGAGATGGTGTATATAGTGTAATGTATAGAGTATATCAGTCAGTATAGTAGTGAGATGGTGTATATAGTGTAATGTACAGAGTATATCAGTCAGTATAGTAGTGAGATGGTGTATATAGTGTAATGTATAGAGTATATCAGTCAGTATAGTAGTGAGATGGTATATATAGTGTAATGTACAGAATATATCAGTCAGTATAGTAGTGAGATGGTGTATATAGTGTAATGTATAGAGTATATCAGTCAGTATAGTAGTGAGATGGTGTATATAGTGTAATGTATACAGTATATCAGTCAGTATAGTAGTGAGATGGTGTATATAGTGTAATGTATAGAGTATATCAGTCAGTATAGTAGTGAGATGGTATATATAGTGTAATGTATAGAGTATATCAGTCAGTATAGTAGTGAGATGGTGTATATAGTGTAATGTACAGAGTATATCAGTCAGTATAGTAGTGAGATGGTATATATAGTGTAATGTATAGAGTATATCAGTCAGTATAGTAGTGAGATGGTGTATATAGTGTAATGTACAGAGTATATCAGTCAGTATAGTAGTGAGATGGTGTATATAGTGTAATGTATAGAGTATATCAGTCAGTATAGTAGTGAGATGGTGTATATAGTGTAATGTACAGAGTATATCAGTCAGTATAGTAGTGAGATGGTGTATATAGTGTAATGTACAGAATATATCAGTCAGTATAGTAGTGAGATGGTGTATATAGTGTAATGTATAGAGTATATCAGTCAGTATAGTAGTGAGATGGTGTATATAGTGTAATGTATACAGTATATCAGTCAGTATAGTAGTGAGATGGTGTATATAGTGTAATGTACAGAGTATATCAGTCAGTATAGTAGTGAGATGGTGTATATAGTGTAATGTATAGAATATATCAGTCAGTATAGTAGTGAGATGGTGTATATAGTGTAATGTATAGAGTATATCAGTCAGTATAGTAGTGAGATGGTGTATATAGTGTAATGTATAGAATATATCAGTCAGTATAGTAGTGAGATGGTGTATATAGTGTAATGTATAGAGTATATCAGTCAGTATAGTAGTGAGATGGTGTATATAGTGTAATGTATACAGTATATCAGTCAGTATAAGTAGTGAGATGGTGTATATAGTGTAATGTACAGAGTATATCAGTCAGTATAGTAGTGAGATGGTGTATATAGTGTAATGTACAGAGTATATCAGTCAGTATAGTAGTGAGATGGTGTATATAGTGTAATGTATAGAATATATCAGTCAGTATAGTAGTGAGATGGTGTATATAGTGTAATGTAGAGAGTATATCAGTCAGTATAGTAGTGAGATGGTATATATAGTGTAATGTATAGAGTATATCAGTCAGTATAGTAGTGAGATGGTGTATATAGTGTAATGTATAGAGTATATCAGTCAGTATAGTAGTGAGATGGTGTATATAGTGTAATGTACAGAGTATATCAGTCAGTATAGTAGTGAGATGGTGTATATAGTGTAATGTAGAGAGTATATCAGTCAGTATAGTAGTGAGATGGTGTATATAGTGTAATGTACAGAATATATCAGTCAGTATAGTAGTGAGATGGTGTATATAGTGTAATGTACAGAGTATATCAGTCAGTATAGTAGTGAGATGGTGTATATAGTGTAATGTACAGAATATATCAGTCAGTATAGTAGTGAGATGGTGTATATAGTGTAATGTATAGAATATATCAGTCAGTATAGTAGTGAGATGGTGTATATAGTGTAATGTATACAGTATATCAGGCAGTATAGTAGTGAGATGGTATATATAGTGTAATGTATAGAGTATATCAGTCAGTATAGTAGTGAGATGGTATATATAGTGTAATGTACAGAGTATATCAGTCAGTATAGTAGTGAGATGGTATATATAGTGTAATGTACAGAGTATATCAGTCAGTATAGTAGTGAGATGGTGTATATAGTGTAATGTATAGAATATATCAGTCAGTATAGTAGTGATATGGTGTATATAGTGTAATGTACAGAATATATCAGTCAGTATAGTAGTGAGATGGTGTATATAGTGTAATGTACAGAATATATCAGTCAGTATAGTAGTGAGATGGTATATATAGTGTAATGTATAGAGTATATCAGTCAGTATAGTAGTGAGATGGTGTATATAGTGTAATGTAGAGTATATCAGTCAGTATAGTAGTGAGATGGTGTATATAGTGTAATGTATAGAGTATATCAGTCAGTATAGTAGTGAGATGGTGTATATAGTGTAATGTACAGAGTATATCAGTCAGTATAGTAGTGAGATGGTGTATATAGTGTAATGTATACAGTATATCAGTCAGTATAGTAGTGAGATGGTGTATATAGTGTAATGTAGAGAGTATATCAGTCAGTATAGTAGTGAGATGGTGTATATAGTGTAATGTATAGAGTATATCAGTCAGTATAGTAGTGAGATGGTGTATATAGTGTAATGTACAGAGTATATCAGTCAGTATAGTAGTGAGATGGTGTATATAGTGTAATGTATACAGTATATCAGTCAGTATAGTAGTGAGATGGTGTATATAGTGTAATGTAGAGAGTATATCAGTCAGTATAGTAGTGAGATGGTGTATATAGTGTAATGTACAGAGTATATCAGTCAGTATAGTAGTGAGATGGTGTATATAGTGTAATGTATAGAGTATATCAGTCAGTATAGTAGTGAGATGGTGTATATAGTGTAATGTATAGAGTATATCAGTCAGTATAGTAGTGAGATGGTGTATATAGTGTAATGTATAGAGTATATCAGTCAGTATAGTAGTGAGATGGTGTATATAGTGTAATGTATAGAGTATATCAGTCAGTATAGTAGTGAGATGGTGTATATAGTGTAATGTATAGAGTATATCAGTCAGTATAGTAGTGAGATGGTGTATATAGTGTAATGTATACAGTATATCAGTCAGTATAGTAGTGAGATGGTGTATATAGTGTAATGTACAGAGTATATCAGTCAGTATAGTAGTGAGATGGTGTATATAGTGTAATGTATACAGTATATCAGGCAGTATAGTAGTGAGATGGTGTATATAGTGTAATGTACAGAGTATATCAGTCAGTATAGTAGTGAGATGGTGTATATAGTGTAATGTATAGAGTATATCAGTCAGTATAGTAGTGAGATGGTGTATATAGTGTAATGTATAGAGTATATCAGTCAGTATAGTAGTGAGATGGTGGATATAGTGTAATGTATAGAGTATATCAGTCAGTATAGTAGTGAGATGGTGTATATAGTGTAATGTATAGAGTATATCAGTCAGTATAGTAGTGAGATGGTGTATATAGTGTAATGTAGAGAATATATCAGTCAGTATAGTAGTGAGATGGTATATATAGTGTAATGTATACAGTATATCAGTCAGTATAGTAGTGAGATGGTGTATATAGTGTAATGTACAGAATATATCAGTCAGTATAGTAGTGAGATGGTGTATATAGTGTAATGTACAGAGTATATCAGTCAGTATAGTAGTGAGATGGTGTATATAGTGTAATGTACACAGTATATCAGTCAGTATAGTAGTGAGATGGTTATATATAGTGTAATGTATAGAGTATATCAGTCAGTATAGTAGTGAGATGGTGTATATAGTGTAATGTATAGAGTATATCAGTCAGTATAGTAGTGAGATGGTGTATATAGTGTAATGTATAGAGTATATCAGTCAGTATAGTAGTGAGATGGTGTATATAGTGTAATGTATAGAGTATATCAGTCAGTATAGTAGTGAGATGGTGTATATAGTGTAATGTACACAGTATATCAGTCAGTATAGTAGTGAGATGGTGTATATAGTGTAATGTATAGAGTATATCAGTCAGTATAGTAGTGAGATGGTGTATATAGTGTAATGTACAGAGTATATCAGTCAGTATAGTAGTGAGATGGTGTATATAGTGTAATGTATAGAATATATCAGTCAGTATAGTAGTGAGATGGTATATATAGTGTAATGTATAGAGTATATCAGTCAGTATAGTAGTGAGATGGTATATATAGTGTAATGTATACAGTATATCAGTCAGTATAGTAGTGAGATGGTGTATATAGTGTAATGTATAGAGTATATCAGTCAGTATAGTAGTGAGATGGTGTATATAGTGTAATGTACAGAGTATATCAGTCAGTATAGTAGTGAGATGGTGTATATAGTGTAATGTATAGAATATATCAGTCAGTATAGTAGTGAGATGGTATATATAGTGTAATGTATAGAGTATATCAGTCAGTATAGTAGTGAGATGGTGTATATAGTGTAATGTAGAGAGTATATCAGTCAGTATAGTAGTGAGATGGTGTATATAGTGTAATGTATAGAGTATATCAGTCAGTTATAGTAGTGAGATGGTGTATATAGTGTAATGTATAGAGTATATCAGTCAGTATAGTAGTGAGATGGTGTATATAGTGTAATGTATAGAATATATCAGTCAGTATAGTAGTGAGATGGTGTATATAGTGTAATGTAGAGAGTATATCAGTCAGTATAGTAGTGAGATGTTGTATATAGTGTAATGTACAGAGTATATCAGTCAGTATAGTAGTGAGATGATGTATATAGTGTAATGTAGAGAATATATCAGTCAGTATAGTAGTGAGATGGTGTATATAGTGTAATGTACAGAGTATATCAGTCAGTATAGTAGTGAGATGGTGTATATAGTGTAATGTACAGAGTATATCAGTCAGTATAGTAGTGAGATGGTGTATATAGTGTAATGTATACAGTATATCAGTCAGTATAGTAGTGAGATGGTGTATATAGTGTAATGTATACAGTATATCAGTCAGTATAGTAGTGAGATGGTGTATATAGTGTAATGTATACAGTATATCAGTCAGTATAGTAGTGAGATGGTGTATATAGTGTAATGTATACAGTATATCAGTCAGTATAGTAGTGAGATGATGTATATAGTGTAATGTACAGAGTATATCAGTCAGTATAGTAGTGAGATGGTGTATATAGTGTAATGTAGAGTATATCAGTCAGTATAGTAGTGAGATGGTGTATATAGTGTAATGTAGAGAATATATCAGTCAGTATAGTAGTGAGATGGTGTATATTGTGTAATGTACAGAATATATCAGTCAGTATAGTAGTGAGATGGTGTATATAGTGTAATGTACAGAGTATATCAGTCAGTATAGTAGTGAGATGGTGTATATAGTGTAATGTATACAGTATATCAGTCAGTATAGTAGTGAGATGGTATATATAGTGTAATGTATAGAGTATATCAGTCAGTATAGTAGTGAGATGGTATATATAGTGTAATGTATAGAGTATATCAGTCAGTATAGTAGTGAGATGGTGTATATAGTGTAATGTATAGAGTATATCAGTCAGTTATAGTAGTGAGATGGTATATATAGTGTAATGTATAGAGTATATCAGTCAGTATAGTAGTGAGATGGTATATATAGTGTAATGTATAGAGTATATCAGTCAGTATAGTAGTGAGATGGTGTATATAGTGTAATGTACAGAGTATATCAGTCAGTATAGTAGTGAGATGGTGTATATAGTGTAATGTATAGAGTATATCAGTCAGTATAGTAGTGAGATGGTGTATATAGTGTAATGTATAGAGTATATCAGTCAGTATAGTAGTGAGATGGTGTATATAGTGTAATGTATAGAGTATATCAGTCAGTATAGTAGTGAGATGGTGTATATAGTGTAATGTACAGAGTATATCAGTCAGTATAGTAGTGAGATGGTGTATATAGTGTAATGTATAGAGTATATCAGTCAGTATAGTAGTGAGATGGTGTATATAGTGTAATGTATAGAGTACATCAGTCAGTATAGTAGTGAGATGGTGTATATAGTGTAATGTACAGAGTATATCAGTCAGTATAGTAGTGAGATGGTGTATATAGTGTAATGTATAGAATATATCAGTCAGTATAGTAATGAGATGGTGTATATAGTGTAATGTATAGAATATATCAGTCAGTATAGTAGTGAGATGGTGTATATAGAGTAATGTATAGAATATATCAGTCAGTATAGGAGTGAGATGGTGTATATAGTGTAATGTATACAGTATATCAGTCAGTATAGTAGTGAGATGGTGTATATAGTGTAATGTATAGAGTATATCAGTCAGTATAGTAGTGAGATGGTGTATATAGTGTAATGTATAGAGTATATCAGTCAGTATAGTAGTGAGATGGTATATATAGTGTAATGTATAGAGTATATCAGTCAGTATAGTAGTGAGATGGTGTATATAGTGTAATGTATACAGTATATCAGTCAGTATAGTAGTGAGATGGTATATATAGTGTAATGTATAGAGTATATCAGTCAGTATAGTAGTGAGATGGTATATATAGTGTAATGTATAGAGTATATCAGTCAGTATAGTAGTGAGATGGTGTATATAGTGTAATGTAGAGAGTATATCAGTCAGTATAGTAGTGAGATGGTGTATATAGTGTAATGTATACAGTATATCAGTCAGTATAGTAGTGAGATGGTGTATATAGTGTAATGTATAGAGTATATCAGTCAGTATAGTAGTGAGATGATGTATATAGTGTAATGTATAGAGTATATCAGTCAGTATAGTAGTGAGATGGTGTATATAGTGTAATGTACAGAGTATATCAGTCAGTATAGTAGTGAGATGGTGTATATAGTGTAATGTATAGAGTATATCAGTCAGTATAGTAGTGAGATGGTGTATATAGTGTAATGTATAGAGTATATCAGTCAGTATAGTAGTGAGATGGTGTATATAGTGTAATGTACAGAGTATATCAGTAAGTATAGTAGTGAGATGGTGTATATAGTGTAATGTACAGAGTATATCAGTCAGTATAGTAGTGAGATGGTGTATATAGTGTAATGTAGAGAGTATATCAGTCAGTATAGTAGTGAGATGGTGTATATAGTGTAATGTATAGAGTATATCAGTCAGTATAGTAGTGAGATGGTGTATATAGTGTAATGTACAGAGTATATCAGTCAGTATAGTAGTGAGATGGTGTATATAGTGTAATGTATAGAATATATCAGTCAGTATAGTAGTGAGATGGTGTATATAGTGTAATGTAGAGAGTATATCAGTCAGTATAGTAGTGAGATGGTGTATATAGTGTAATGTATAGAGTATATCAGTCAGTATAGTAGTGAGATGGTGTATATAGTGTAATGTAGAGAGTATATCAGTCAGTATAGTAGTGAGATGGTGTATATAGTGTAATGTATAGAGTATATCAGTCAGTATAGTAGTGAGATGGTGTATATAGTGTAATGTACAGAGTATATCAGTCAGTATAGTAGTGAGATGGTGTATATAGTGTAATGTACAGAGTATATCAGTCAGTATAGTAGTGAGATGGTGTATATAGTGTAATGTACAGAGTATATCAGTCAGTATAGTAGTGAGATGGTGTATATAGTGTAATGTATAGAGTATATCAGTCAGTATAGTAGTGAGATGGTGTATATAGTGTAATGTAGAGAGTATATCAGTCAGTATAGTAGTGAGATGGTGTATATAGTGTAATGTACAGAGTATATCAGTCAGTATAGTAGTGAGATGGTGTATATAGTGTAATGTATACAGTATATCAGTCAGTATAGTAGTGAGATGGTATATATAGTGTAATGTATAGAGTATATCAGTCAGTATAGTAGTGAGATGGTATATATAGTGTAATGTATAGAGTATATCAGTCAGTATAGTAGTGAGATGGTGTATATAGTGTAATGTAGAGAGTATATCAGTCAGTATAGTAGTGAGATGGTGTATATAGTGTAATGTATACAGTATATCAGTCAGTATAGTAGTGAGATGGTGTATATAGTGTAATGTATAGAGTATATCAGTCAGTATAGTAGTGAGATGATGTATATAGTGTAATGTATAGAGTATATCAGTCAGTATAGTAGTGAGATGGTGTATATAGTGTAATGTATAGAGTATATCAGTCAGTATAGTAGTGAGATGGTGTATATAGTGTAATGTATACAGTATATCAGTCAGTATAGTAGTGAGATGGTGTATATAGTGTAATGTATAGAGTATATCAGTCAGTATAGTAGTGAGATGGTGTATATAGTGTAATGTATAGAGTATATCAGTCAGTATAGTAGTGAGATGGTATATATAGTGTAATATACAGAGTATATCAGTCAGTATAGTAGTGAGATGGTGTATATAGTGTAATGTATAGAGTATATCAGTCAGTATAGTAGTGAGATGGTGTATATAGTGTAATGTACAGAGTATATCAGTCAGTATAGTAGTGAGATGGTGTATATAGTGTAATGTAGAGAGTATATCAGTCAGTATAGTAGTGAGATGGTGTATATAGTGTAATGTACAGAGTATATCAGTCAGTATAGTAGTGAGATGGTGTATATAGTGTAATGTATAGAATATATCAGTCAGTATAGTAGTGAGATGGTATATATAGTGTAATGTACAGAGTATATCAGTCAGTATAGTAGTGAGATGGTGTATATAGTGTAATGTACAGAGTATATCAGTCAGTATAGTAGTGAGATGGTGTATATAGTGTAATGTATAGAGTATATCAGTCAGTATAGTAGTGAGATGGTATATATAGTGTAATGTACAGAGTATATCAGTCAGTATAGTAGTGAGATGGTGTATATAGTGTAATGTACAGAGTATATCAGTCAGTATAGTAGTGAGATGGTGTATATAGTGTAATGTACAGAGTATATCAGTCAGTATAGTAGTGAGATGGTGTATATAGTGTAATGTATAGAATATATCAGTCAGTATAGTAGTGAGATGGTGTATATAGTGTAATGTACAGAGTATATCAGTCAGTATAGTAGTGAGATGGTGTATATAGTGTAATGTATAGAATATATCAGTCAGTATAGTAGTGAGATGGTGTATATAGTGTAATGTACAGAGTATATCAGTCAGTATAGTAGTGAGATGGTGTATATAGTGTAATGTATAGAGTATATCAGTCAGTATAGTAGTGAGATGGTATATATAGTGTAATGTATAGAGTATATCAGTCAGTATAGTAGTGAGATGGTGTATATAGTGTAATGTATAGAGTATATCAGTCAGTATAGTAGTGAGATGGTGTATATAGTGTAATGTTCAGAGTATATCAGTCAGTATAGTAGTGAGATGGTGTATATAGTGTAATGTATAGAGTATATCAGTCAGTATAGTAGTGAGATGGTGTATATAGTGTAATGTACAGAGTATATCAGTCAGTATAGTAGTGAGATGGTGTATATAGTGTAATGTATAGAGTATATCAGTCAGTATAGTAGTGAGATGGTGTATATAGTGTAATGTATAGAGTATATCAGTCAGTATAGTAGTGAGATGGTGTATATAGTGTAATGTATAGAATATATCAGTCAGTATAGTAGTGAGATGGTGTATATAGTGTAATGTATACAGTATATCAGTCAGTATAGTAGTGAGATGGTGTATATAGTGTAATGTACAGAGTATATCAGTCAGTATAGTAGTGAGATGGTGTATATAGTGTAATGTACAGAGTATATCAGTCAGTATAGTAGTGAGATGGTGTATATAGTGTAATGTACAGAGTATATCAGTCAGTATAGTAATGAGATGGTGTATATAGTGTAATGTATAGAATATATCAGTCAGTATAGTAGTGAGATGGTGTATATAGTGTAATGTATAGAATATATCAGTCAGTATAGTAGTGAGATGGTGTATATTGTGTAATGTAGAGAGTATATCAGTCAGTATAGTAGTGAGATGGTGTATATAGTGTAATGTATACAGTATATCAGTCAGTATAGTAGTGAGATGGTGTATATAGTGTAATGTATAGAGTATATCAGTCAGTATAGTAGTGAGATGGTGTATATAGTGTAATGTAGAGAGTATATCAGTCAGTATAGTAGTGAGATGGTGTATATAGTGTAATGTACAGAGTATATCAGTCAGTATAGTAGTGAGATGGTGTATATAGTGTAATGTACAGAGTATATCAGTCAGTATAGTAGTGAGATGGTGTATATAGTGTAATGTATAGAGTATATCACTCAGTATAGTAGTGAGATGGTGTATATAGTGTAATGTACAGAGTATATCAGTCAGTATAGTAGTGAGATGGTGTATATAGTGTAATGTAGAGAGTATATCAGTCAGTATAGTAGTGAGATGGTATATATAGTGTAATGTATAGAGTATATCAGTCAGTATAGTAGTGAGATGGTGTATATAGTGTAATGTACAGAGTATATCAGTCAGTATAGTAGTGAGATGGTGTATATAGTGTAATGTATAGAGTATATCAGTCAGTATAGTAGTGAGATGGTGTATATAGTGTAATGTAGAGAATATATCAGTCAGTATAGTAGTGAGATGGTGTATATAGTGTAATGTACAGAGTATATCAGTCAGTATAGTAGTGAGATGGTGTATATAGTGTAATGTACAGAGTATATCAGTCAGTATAGTAGTGAGATGGTGTATATAGTGTAATGTATAGAGTATATCAGTCAGTATAGTAGTGAGATGGTGTATATAGTGTAATGTAGAGAGTATATCAGTCAGTATAGTAGTGAGATGGTGTATATAGTGTAATGTATAGAGTATATCAGTCAGTATAGTAGTGAGGTGGTGTATATAGTGTAATGTATAGAGTATATCAGTCAGTATAGTAGTGAGATGGTGTATATAGTGTAATGTACAGAGTATATCAGTCAGTATAGTAGTGATATGGTGTATATAGTGTAATGTAGAGAGTATATCAGTCAGTATAGTAGTGAGATGGTGTATATAGTGTAATGTAGAGAGTATATCAGTCAGTATAGTAGTGAGATGGTGTATATAGTGTAATGTAGAGAGTATATCAGTCAGTATAGTAGTGAGATGGTGTATATAGTGTAATGTATAGAGTATATCAGTCAGTATAGTAGTGAGGTGGTGTATATAGTGTAATGTATAGAGTATATCAGTCAGTATAGTAGTGAGATGGTGTATATAGTGTAATGTACAGAGTATATCAGTCAGTATAGTAGTGAGATGGTGTATATAGTGTAATGTACAGAATATATCAGTCAGTATAGTAGTGAGATGGTGTATATAGTGTAATGTAGAGAGTATATCAGTCAGTATAGTAGTGAGATGGTGTATATAGTGTATATAGTGAGTTGTATATAGTGTAGACAGTGAGTTGTATACACAGTAGTGAGTTGTATATAGTGTATACAGTGAGTTGTATATAGTGTATATAGTGACTTGTATATAGTGAGTTGTATATAGTGTAAATAGTGTCTTGTATATAGTGTATATAGTGACTTGTATATAGTGAGTTGTATATAGTGTAAATAGTGAGTTGTATATAGTGTATATAGTGACTTGTATATAGTGAGTTGTATATAGTGTATATATTGACTTGTATATAGTGTATATAGTGACTTGTATATAGTGACTTGTATATAGTGACTTGTATATAGTGTATATAGTGACTTGTATATAGTGAGTTATATATAGTGTATATAGTGACTTGTATATAGCGTATATAGTGACTTGTATATAGTGACTTGTATATAGTGTATATAGTGACTTGTATACAGTGAGTTGTATATAGTGTATATAGTGACTTGTATATAGTGTATATAGTGACTTGTACATAGTGAGTTGTATATAGTGTATATAGTGAGTTGTATATAGTGTATATAGTGACTTGTATATAGTGAGTTGTATATAGTGTATATAGTGACTTGTATATAGTGAGTTGTATATAGTGAGTTGTATATAGTGTATATAGTGAGTTGTATATAGTGACTTGTATATAGTGACTTGTATATACAGTAGTGAGTTGTATATAGTGTATACAGTAAGTTGTATATACAGTAGTGAGTTGTATATAGTGTTTACAGTGAGTTGTATACAGTGAGTTATATATACAGTAGTGAGTTGTATATAGTGAGTTTTATATAGTGAGTTGTATATACAGTAGTGAGTTGTATATAGTGTATATAGTGACTTGTATACAGTGAGTTGTATAAACAGTAGTGAGTTGTTTATAGTGTATACAGTGAGTTCTATACACAGTAGTGAGTTGTATATAGTGTATATAGTGAGTTGTATATACAGTAGTGAGTTGTATATAGTGTATACAGTGAGTTCTATACACAGTAGTGAGTTGTATATAGTGTATATAGTGAGTTGTATATACAGTAGTGAGTTGTATATAGTGTATACAGTGAGTTCTACACACAGTAGTGAGTTGTATATAGTGAGTTGTATATACAGTAGTGAATTGTATATAGTATTTACAGTGAGTTATATATCCAGTAGTGAGTTGTATATAGTGTATATAGTGTATACAGTGAGCTGTATATCCAGTAGTGAGTTGTATACAGTGAGTTATATATACAGTAGTGAGTTGTATATAGTGAGTTGTATATAGTGTATATAGTGAGTTGTATATAGTGTATATAGTAAGATGTATATAGTGAGTTGTATATAGTGTATATAGTGAGTTGTATAAAGTGTATATAGTGAGTTGTATACAGTGTATACAGTGAGTTATATATACAGTAGTGAGTTGTATATAGTGAGTTGTATATAGTGTATACAGTGAGTTGTATATACAGTAGTGAGTTGTATATAGTGTATATAGTGTATATAGTGAGTTGTATATAGTGAGTTGTATATACAGTAGTGAGTTGTATATAGTGTATATAGTGTATATAGTGAGTTGTATATACAGAAGTGAGTTGTATATAGTGTATATAGTGAGTTGTATATACAGTAGTGAGTTGTATATAGTGTATATAGTGAGTTGTATATAGTGTATATAGTGAGTTGTATATAGTGAGTTGTAAATAGTGTATATAGTGAGTTTTTATATAGTGTATATAGTGAGGTGTATATAGTGAGTTGTATATAGTGAGTTGTATATACAGTAGTGAGTTATATAGTGTATATAGTGAGCTGTATATAGAGTATACAGTGAGTTATATATACAGTAGTGAGTTGTATATAGTGTATATAGTGAGTTGTATATAGTGAGTTGTATATACACTAGTGAGTTGTATATAGTGAGTTGTATATAGTGTATATAGTGAGTTGTATATAGTGTATATAGTGAGTTGTGTATCTAGTAGCAAGTTGTATATAGTGTATATAGTGAGTTGTATATAGTGTATATAGTGAGTTGTATATAGTGTATATAGTGAGTTGTATATACAGTAGTGAGTTGTATATAGTGTATATAGTGTATACAGTGAGTTGTATATAGTGTATATAGTGAGTTGTATATAGTGAGTTGTATATACAGTAGTGAGTTGTATATAGTGTATATAGTGAGTTGTATATAGTGTATATAGTGAGTTGTATATACAGTAGTGAGTTGTATATAGTGTATATAGTGAGTTGTATATACAGTAGTGAGGTGTATATAGTGTATACAGTGAGTTGTATATAGTGTATATAGTGTATACAGTGAGTTGTATATAGTGTATATAGTGATTTGTATATAGTGAGTTGTATATAGTGTATATAGTGAGTTGTATATAGTGAGTTGTATATAGTGTATATAGTGAGTTGTATATACAGTAGTGAGGTGTATATAGTGTATACAGTGAGTTGTATATAGTGTATATAGTGTATACAGTGAGTTGTATATAGTGTATATAGTGATTTGTATATAGTGATTTGTATATACAGTAGTGAGTTGTATATAGTGTATATAGTGAGTTGTATATAGTGTATATAGTGAGTTGTATATAGTGTATATAGTGAGTTGTATATAGTGTATATAGTGAGTTGTATATAGTGTATATAGTGAGTTGTATATACAGTAGTGAGTTGTATATAGTGTATACAGTGAGTTGTATATAGTGAGTTGTATATAGTGTATATAGTAAGTTGCATATACAGTAGTGAGTTGTATATAGTGTATACAGTGAGTTGTATACAGTGAGTTGTATATACAGTAGTGAGTTGTATATAGTGAATTGTATATAGTGTATACAGTGAGTTGTATATAGTGAGTTATATATACAGTAGTGAGTTGTATATAGTGAGTTGTATATACAGTAGTGAGTTGTATATAGTGTTTACAGTGAGTTGTATATAGTGAGTTGTATATAGTGTATACAGTGAGTTGTATATAATGAGTTGTATATAGTGTATACAGTAAGTTGTATATACAGTAGTGAGTTGTATATAGTGTATACAGTGAGTTGTATATAGTGAGTTGTATATAGTGCATACAGTGAGTTGTATATAGTGAGTTGTATATAGTGTATACAGTGAGTTGTATATACAGTAGTGAGTTGTATATAGTGTATACAGTGAGTTGTATATACAGTAGTGAGTTGTATATAGTGAGTTGTATATAGTGTATACAGTGAGTTGTATATAGTGAGTTGTATATAGTGTATACAGTGAGTTCTATACACAGTAGTGAGTTGTATATAGTGTATATAGTGAGTTGTATATAGTGTATACAGTGAGTTGTATATAGTGTATATAGTGAGTTGTATATAGTGTATATAGTGAGTTGTATATACAGTTGTGAGTTGTATATAGTGAGTTGTATATAGTGAGTTGTATATAGTGTATACAGTGAGTTGTATTTAGTGAGTTGTATATACAGTAGTGAGTTGTATATAGTGAGTTGTATATAGTGTATACAGTGAGTTGTATATACAGTAGTGAGTAGTATATAGTGTATACAGTGAGTTCTATACACAGTAGTGAGTTGTATATAGTGTATATAGTGAGTTGTATATAGTGTATATAGTGAGTTGTATATAGTGTATATAGTGAGTTGTATATAGTGTATATAGTGAGTTGTATATAGTGAGTTGTATATACAGTAGTGAGCTGTATATAGTGTATACAGTGAGTTCTATACACAGTAGTGAGTTGTATATAGTGTATACAGTGAGTTATATATAGTGTATATAGTGAGCTGTATATACAGTAGTGAGTTGTATATAGTATATACAGTGAGTTATATATAGTGTATATAGTGAGCTGTATATACAGTAGTGAGTTGTATATAGTGTATACAGTGAGTTATATATAGTGTATATAGTGAGTTGTATATACAGTAGTGAGTTGTATATAGTGTATATAGTGTATACAGTGAGTTGTATATAGTGAGTTGTATATAGTGTATATAGTGAGTTGTATATACAGTAGTGAGTTGTATATAGTGTATATAGTGTATACAGTGAGTTGTATATAGTGTATATAGTGAGTTGTATATACAGTAGTGAGTTGTATATAGTGTATATAGTGAGTTGTATATAGTGTATATAGTGAGTTGTATATAGTGTATATAGTGAGTTGTATATAGTGAGTTGTATATAGTGTATATAGTGTATACAGTGAGTTGTATATAGTGTACATAGTGAGTTGTATATAGTGTATATAGTGAGTTGTATATAGTGAGTTGTATATACAGTAGTGAGTTGTATATAGTGAGTTGTATATAGTGTATATAGTGAGTTGTATATAGTGAGTTGTATATACAGTAGTGAGTTGTATATAGTGAGTTGTATATAGTGTATATAGTGAGTTGTATATAGTGTATATAGTGAGTTGTATATACAGTTGTGAGTTGTATATAGTGAGTTGTATATAGTGAGTTGTATATAGTGTATACAGTGAGTTGTATATAGTGAGTTGTATATACAGTAGTGAGTTGTATATAGTGAGTTGTATATAGTGTATACAGTGAGTTGTATATACAGTAGTGAGTAGTATATAGTGTATACAGTGAGTTCTATACACAGTAGTGAGTTGTATATAGTGTATATAGTGAGTTGTATATAGTGTATATAGTGAGTTGTATATAGTGTATATAGTGAGTTGTATATAGTGTATATAGTGAGTTGTATATAGTGAGTTGTATATACAGTAGTGAGCTGTATATAGTGTATACAGTGAGTTCTATACACAGTAGTGAGTTGTATATAGTGTATACAGTGAGTTATATATAGTGTATATAGTGAGCTGTATATACAGTAGTGAGTTGTATATAGTATATACAGTGAGTTATATATAGTGTATATAGTGAGCTGTATATACAGTAGTGAGTTGTATATAGTGTATACAGTGAGTTATATATAGTGTATATAGTGAGTTGTATATACAGTAGTGAGTTGTATATAGTGTATACAGTGAGTTGTATATAGTGAGTTGTATATAGTGTATATAGTGAGTTGTATATACAGTAGTGAGTTGTATATAGTGTATATAGTGTATACAGTGAGTTGTATATAGTGTATATAGTGAGTTGTATATACAGTAGTGAGTTGTATATAGTGTATATAGTGAGTTGTATATAGTGTATATAGTGAGTTGTATATAGTGTATATAGTGAGTTGTATATAGTGAGTTGTATATAGTGTATATAGTGTATACAGTGAGTTGTATATAGTGTATATAGTGAGTTGTATATAGTGTATATAGTGAGTTGTATATAGTGAGTTGTATATACAGTAGTGAGTTGTATATAGTGAGTTGTATATAGTGTATATAGTGAGTTGTATATAGTGAGTTGTATATACAGTAGTGAGTTGTATATAGTGAGTTGTATATAGTGTATATAGTGAGTTGTATATAGTGAGTTGTATATAGTGAGTTGTATATACAGTTGTGAGTTGTATATAGTGAGTTGTATATAGTGTATATAGTGAGTTGTATATAGTGTATACAGTGAGTTGTATATAGTGAGTTATATATACAGTAGTGAGTTGTATATAGTGAGTTGTATATAGTGTATACAGTGAGTTGTATATACAGTAGTGAGTTGTATATAGTGTATATAGTGAGTTGTATATAGTGAGTTGTATATAGTGAGTTGTATATAGTGTATATAGTGAGTTGTATATAGTGTATATAGTGAGTTGTATATACAGTTGTGAGTTGTATATAGTGAGTTGTATATAGTGTATATAGTGAGTTGTATATAGTGTATACAGTGAGTTGTATATAGTGAGTTATATATACAGTAGTGAGTTGTATATAGTGAGTTGTATATACAGTTGTGAGTTGTATATAGTGTATATAGTGAGTTGTATATAGTGAGTTGTATATACAGTTGTGAGTTGTATATAGTGAGTTGTATATAGTGTATATAGTGAGTTGTATATACAGTTGTGAGTTGTATATAGTGAGTTGTATATAGTGTATATAGTGAGTTGTATATACAGTAGTGAGTTGTATATAGTGAGTTGTATATAGTGAGTTGTATATAGTGTATATAGTGAGTTGTATATAGTGTATATAGTGAGTTGTATATACAGTTGTGAGTTGTATATAGTGAGTTGTATATAGTGTATATAGTGAGTTGTATATAGTGTATACAGTGAGTTGTATATAGTGAGTTATATATACAGTAGTGAGTTGTATATAGTGAGTTGTATATAGTGTATACAGTGAGTTCTATACACAGTAGTGAGTGGTATATAGTGCATATAGTGAGTTGTATATACAGTAGTGAGTTGTATATAGTGTATACAGTGAGTTGTATATAGTGAGTTGCATATAGTGTATACAGTGAGTTGTATATACAGTAGTGAGTTGTATATAGTGAGTTGTATATAGTGTATACAGTGAGTTGTATACAGTGAGTTGTATATAGTGTATACAGTGAGTTCTATACACAGTAGTGAGTTGTATATAGTGTATACAGTGAGTTGTATATACAGTAGTGAGTTGTATATAGTGTATACAGTGAGTTGTATATAGTGTATACCGTGAGTTGTATATAGTGAGTTGTATATAGTGTATATAGTGAGCTGTATATACAGTAGTGAGTTGTATATAGTGTATACAGTGAGTTGTATATAGTGAGTTGTATATAGTGTATACAGTGAGTTGTATATAGTGAGTTGTATATACAGTAGTGAGTTGTATATAGTGTATATAGTGAGTTGTATATAGTGAGTAGTATATAGTGTATACAGTGAGTTCTATACACAGTAGTGAGTTGTATATAGTGTATATAGTGAGTTGTATATAGTGTATATAGTGAGTTGTATATAGTGTATATAGTGAGTTGTATATAGTGAGTTGTATATACAGTAGTGAGCTGTATATAGTGTATACAGTGAGTTGTATACACAGTAGTGAGTTGTATATAGTGTATATAGTGAGTTGTATATAGTGTATATAGTGAGTTGTATATAGTGAGTTGTATATAGTGTATATAGTGAGTTGTATATAGTGTATATAGTGAGTTGTATATAGTGAGTTGTATATAGTGTATACAGTGAGTTGTATATAGTGAGTTGTATATAGTGTATATAGTGAGTTGTATATAGTGTATATAGTGAGTTGTGTATACAGTAGTGAGTTGTATATAGTGTATATAGTGAGTTGTATATAGTGAGTTGTATATAGTGTATATAGTGAGTTGTATATACAGTAGTGAGTTGTATATAGTGTATACAGTGAGTTGAATATAGTGTATATAGTGTATACAGTGAGTTGTATATAGTGTATATAGTGAGTTGTATATAGTGAGTTGTATATACAGTAGTGAGTTATATATAGTGTATACCGTGAGCTGTATATACAGTACTGAGTTGTATATAGTGTATACAGTGAGTTATATATACAGTAGTGAGTTGTATATAGTGAGTTGTATATAGTGAGTTGTATATAGTGTATACAGTGAGTTGTATATAGTGAGTTGTATATAGTGTATATAGTGAGTTGTATATACAGTAGTGAGTTGTATATAGTGAGTTGTATATAGTGTATATAGTGAGTTGTATATAGTGTATATAGTGAGTTGTATATACAGTAGTGAGTTGTATATAGTGTATATAGTGAGTTGTATATAGTGAGTTGTATATAGTGTATATAGTGAGTTGTATATAGTGAGTTGCATATAGTGTATACAGTGAGTTGTATATACAGTAGTGAGTTGTATATAGTGAGTTGTATATAGTGTATACAGTGAGTTGTATATAGTGAGTTGTATATAGTGTATATAGTTAGCTGTATATAGAGTAGTGAGTTGTATATAGTGTATACAGTGAGTTATATACAACTCACTATATACACTATATACAACTCACTGTATACACTATATACACACTATATACAACTCACTACTGTATATACAACTCACTGTATACAATATATACAACTCACTATATACACTATATACATCTCACTATATACACTATATACAACTCACTATATACAACTCACTGTATACACTATATACAACTCACTGTATACAATATATACAACTCACTATATACACTATATACAACTCACTTTATACACTATATACAACTCACTATATACAACTCACTGTATACACTATATACAACTCACTACTGTATATACAACTCACTATATACACTATATACAACTCACTATATACACTATATACAACTCACTACTGGATATACAACTTACTATATACACTATATACAACTCACTACATACAACTCACTGTATACACCATATACAACTCACTACTGTATATACAACTCACTATATACACTATATATAACTCACTGTATACACTATATACAACTCACTATATATACAGTAGTGAGTTGTATATAGTGTATATAGTGAGTTGTATATAGTGTATATAGTGAGTTGTATATAGTGTATATAGTGAGTTGTATATACAGTAGTGAGTTGTATATAGTGAGTTGTATATAGTGTATACAGTGAGTTGTATATAGTGTATACAGTGAGTTGTATATAGTGTATACAGTGAGTTGTATATAGTGAGTTGTATATACAGTAGTGAGTTGTATATAGTGAGTTGTATATAGTGAGTTGTATATACAGTAGTGAGTTGTATATAGTGAGTTGTATATAGTGTATATAGTGAGTTGTATATAGTGAGTTGTATATAGTGTATACAGTGAGTTGTATATACAGTAGTGAGTTGTATATAGTGAGTTGTATATAGTGTATATAGTGAGTTGTATATAGTGAGTTGTATATAGTGAGTTGTATATAGTGTATATAGTGAGTTGTATATAGTGAGTTGTATATAGTGTATACAGTGAGTTGTATATACAGTAGTGAGTTGTATATAGTGAGTTGTATATAGTGTATATAGTGAGTTGTATATAGTGAGTTATATATAGTGTATACAGTGAGTTGTATATAATGAGTTGTATATAGTGTATACAGTGAGTTGTATATACAGTAGTGAGTTGTATATAGTGCATATAGTGAGTTGTATATACAGTAGTGAGTTGTATATAGTGAGTTGTATATAGTGTATATAGTGAGTTGTATATAGTGTATATAGTGAGTTGTATATACAGTAGTGAGTTGTATATAGTGAGTTGTATATAGTGTATACAGTGAGTTGTATATAGTGAGTTGTATATAGTGTATACAGTGAGTTATATACACAGTAGTGAGTTGTATATAGTGTATATAGTGAGTTGTATATAGTGTATACAGTGAGTTGTATATAGTGTATATAGTGAGTTGTATATAGTGTATATAGTGAGTTGTATATACAGTTGTGAGTTGTATATAGTGAGTTGTATATAGTGAGTTGTATATAGTGTATACAGTGAGTTGTATTTAGTGAGTTGTATATACAGTAGTGAGTTGTATATAGTGAGTTGTATATAGTGTATACAGTGAGTTGTATATACAGTAGTGAGTAGTATATAGTGTATACAGTGAGTTCTATACACAGTAGTGAGTTGTATATAGTGTATACAGTGAGTTGTATATAGTGAGTTGTATATAATGAGTTGTATATAGTGTATACAGTGAGTTGTATATAGTGTATATAGTGAGTTGTATATAGTGTATACAGTGAGTTGTATATAGTGAGTTGTATATAATGAGTTGTATATAGTGTATATAGTGAGTTGTATATAGTGTATACAGTGAGTTGTATATAGTGAGTTGTATATAATGAGTTGTATATAGTGTATACAGTGAGTTGTATATACAGTAGTGAGTTGTATATAATGAGTTGTATATAATGAGTTGTATATAGTGTATACAGTGAGTTGTATATAGTGTATACAGTGAGTTGTATATAGTGAGTTGTATATAGTGTATATAGTGAGTTGTATATAGTGAGTTTTATATAGTGTATACAGTGAGTTTTATATAATGAGTTGTATATAGTGTATACAGTGAGTTGTATATAGTGAGTTGTATATAGTGTATATAGTGAGTTGTATATAGTGTATACAGTGAGTTGTATATAATGAGTTGTATATAGTGTATACAGTGAGTTTTATATAATGAGTTGTATATAGTGTATATAGTGAGTTGTATATAGTGTATATAGTGAGTTGTATATACAGTAGTGAGTTGTATATAGTGAGTTGTATATAGTGTATACAGTAAGTTGTATATAGTGAGTTGTATATAGTGTATACAGTGAGTTATATACACAGTAGTGAGTTGTATATAGTGTATATAGTGAGTTGTATATAGTGTATATAGTGAGTTGTATATAGTGTATATAGTGAGTTGTATATAGTGTATATAGTGAGTTGTATATAGTGAGTTGTATATAGTGTATATAGTGAGTTGTATATAGTGTATACAGTGAGTTGTATATAATGAGTTGTATATAGTGTATACAGTGAGTTATATACACAGTAGTGAGTTGTATATAGTGAGTTGTATATAGTGTATACAGTGAGTTATATACACAGTAGTGAGTTGTATATAGTGTATACAGTGAGTTGTATATAATGAGTTGTATATAGTGTATACAGTGAGTTGTATATAGTGAGTTGTATATAGTGTATATAGTGAGTTGTATATACAGTAGTGAGTTGTATATAGTGTATACAGTGAGTTGTATATAGTGAGTTGTATATAGTGTATACAGTGAGTTATATACACAGTAGTGAGTTGTATATAGTGAGTTGTATACAGTGAGTTGTATATAGTGTATACAGTGAGTTGTATATAGTGTATACAGTGAGTTGTATATAGTGAGTTGTATATAGTGTATATAGTGAGTTGTATATACAGTAGTGAGTTGTATATAGTGTATACAGTGAGTTGTATATAGTGAGTTGTATATAGTGAGTTGTATATAGTGTATATAGTGAGTTGTATATAGTGAGTTGTATATAGTGTATACAGTGAGTTGTATATAGTGTATATAGTGAGTTGTATATAGTGTATACAGTGAGTTGTATACAGTGAGTTGTATATAGTGAGTTGTATATAGTGAGTTGTATATAGTGTATACAGTGAGTTGTATATAGTGAGTTGTATATAGTGTATATAGTGAGTTATATACACAGTAGTGAGTTGTATATAGTGAGTTGTATATAGTGAGTTGTATATAGTGTATACAGTGAGTTGTATATAGTGAGTTGTATATAGTGTATACAATGAGTTGTATATAGTGAGTTGTATATAGTGTATACAGTGAGTTATATACACAGTAGTGAGTTGTATATAGTGAGTTGTATATAATGAGTTGTATATAGTGTATACAGTGAGTTGTATATAGTGTATACAGTGAGTTGTATATAGTGTATATAGTGAGTTGTATATAGTGTATATAGTGAGTTGTATATAGTGTATACAGTGAGTTGTATATAGTGTATACAGTGAGTTGTATATAGTGTATATAGTGAGTTGTATATAGTGTATACAGTGAGTTGTATATAGTGAGTTGTATATAATGAGTTGTATATAGTGTATACAGTGAGTTGTATATAGTGTATATAGTGAGTTGTATATAGTGTATACAGTGAGTTGTATATAGTGAGTTGTATATAATGAGTTGTATATAGTGTATATAGTGAGTTGTATATAGTGTATACAGTGAGTTGTATATAGTGAGTTGTATATAATGAGTTGTATATAGTGTATACAGTGAGTTGTATATACAGTAGTGAGTTGTATATAATGAGTTGTATATAATGAGTTGTATATAGTGTATACAGTGAGTTGTATATAGTGTATACAGTGAGTTGTATATAGTGAGTTGTATATAGTGTATACAGTGAGTTGTATACAGTGAGTTGTATATAGTGTATACAGTGAGCTCTATATCCAGTAGTGAGCAGTAGAGATCAGGGTGCAGTTCCTCCGTGCAGACACCTGGGGGCGCCGCTCGCTCCGCTCATGTCCTGGAGGAGGCGGAGGAGGAGGCGGCGGCGGCTCTCTGTCTGGCGTTTCCTCTTTCAGGGTCGGAGGTTTGTGGCCGCAGGATGGGCGCTGAGTTGGTGCCCGGGATGTGCCCTTCCTTCCTCCGGTGCCCGGGAGCCCAGTGAGCGCAGCGCCCCCTCCGGCCGTGTTGTGGGGGTGATGTGGGTTCCGGGGTGCGGGCAGGATTTGCTGGGGTGTCGCCCCCTCCCGTGCTGGGCCCCGCACTGCCGCCTCCTCCGGACTCACATTCTCCTTCATACATTGGAACTTTTTTTTTTTTTTTTGGAAACTTTTTGCTTCTTTCCTGGAATTTTTCTTTGGAATTATTTTATTTAAATTTTTTTTTCTAAAGTTTTATTTTAAATTTTTTTTTATTATTCTTTTAAATTTATTTTATATATTTTTCCCGTTTACTTCTGGAATAACAACATTTTTTTTTCCGTATTATCCGGACATGGCGACAAGCTGCAGTGGGGCGGCAGCTGCCACCGCGGCCAACATGGCGCTGCCCTGGTACCACCGGGACCTGAGCCGGGCGGCTGCCGAGGAGTTATTGGCCAAGGCCGGTAGAGACGGCAGCTTCCTGGTGCGAGACAGCGAGAGCGTTACCGGGGCGTACGCCCTCTGCATCCTGTGAGTATCCAACTGTGTCTACAAAAAATGGCGCAAAGACGGGCGCAGCGTTAGCTACCATTACTGCAAATGTTTCTTTCTACAAAAGAACAAAAAAAAAGTTTCGCCTTCCGTAGGCAGTAGAATACAATATTAGCTAGAATGGCGAACATTTACGGCGCAGGCGTCGGGTTGGATTGGGCGTATTTTGATGTCGTAATCCGTCATTGCCGCCATTTTTGGCTCACTAAAATGCTGATCATACCGTAGATGTCACGGCGGCGTATTGGAAGGTGGGAAGTAGAATTGCGCTGAATGTTACGACCGCTGATACCAGTCTGCCTCCAGCTGTTGCGAAACTACAACTCCCAGCATGCCCGGACAGCCTTCGGCTGTCCGGGCATGCTGGAAGTTGTAGTTTCGCAACAGCTGGATGCTCACTGGTTTATACAGCAAACTAGAAGTAATCTCCGAGATCAGCGGCGCCGTATCTATGTCATACCGCCATTCGTGCGCATGGGATAGGGCGTAGAAACAGCGCCAATCCAACTTTTGGGGGATGAGACCGCCATGAATCCTGACCCTCTAGAACTTTCTTTCTTACAGGAGAATTTCCCACCAAAAAAGAAAAAAAAAAAAAAAGTTTGATCTGAGCAGCCGCCCTGACTACAGGAAGTGTAGTCAGACCATAGCTCCGCCCACTGATGTGACCTACAGCTGTGAGTTCATATGCAGGGGGGGGTTGTGTACGCGGCGCCGATCCATTTTCCAGGGTTGGGTGGGGGGGGGGGGGTGAAACCGCTATCAATCCTGACCCTCTAGAACTTTCTTTCTTACAGGAGAATTTCCCACCAAAAAAGAAAAAAAAAAGTTTGATCTCAGCAGCCGCCCTGACTACAGGAAGTGTAGTCAGACCATAGCTCCGCCCCCTGATGTCACATACAGCCTTGAGTTATGTGCACGAATCCTGTCCGTCCAGAACTCTCGTTCTTACAGGAGAATTTCCCACCCAAAAAAATTAATAAAAAAAGTTTGATCTGAGCAGCCGCCCTGACTACAGGAAGTGTAGTCAGACCATAGCTCCGCCCACTGACGTGACCTACAGCTGTGAGTTCATATTCACGGGGGATGGGGGGGTTGTGTACCCGGCGCTGATCTATTTTCCAGAGCTCTTTTTCTTACAGGCGAATTTCCCACCCAAAAAACTGGGATCTCAGCAGCCGTCCTGACTACAGGAAGTGTAGTCAGACCATAGCTCCGCCCACTGATGTCACATACAGCCTTGAGTTATGTGCACGAATCCTGTCCGTCCAGAACGCTCGTTCTTACGGGAGAATTTCCCACTAAAAAACCTGGGATCTGAGCAGCCGCCCTGACTACAGGAAGTGTAGTCAGACCATAGCCCCGCCCCCTGACACTCCCCGGCTTCAGGGTCCTAATAACCTTTATCCCGTCAGATCCTGTAGTCAGGAGAGCAGAGAAGTGGCTGATAACAGAGAGCAGTAGACGGTGAGTGAAGAAGCTGCCATAAGAGCTGAGCGGCGGCGTCACGTTGTGTCGTGTTTGTTGTCTGCTGAGGTCACATGACCGGGTGTGTGGGCGAGTCTTGTGACCCCCGAGTCATCCTGTTCCAGACGGGGGCTCTTATTACAGTCCAGTCCTGGCACCAGGTTTGGGATTTAAAGGGACGTTGCCCCATATAATGTCTGTGGATCTGATGCGTTCTATTGTTCTCTGCTGTCAGCCCTTCAGGCTGTAGGACGTCGTGTCAGTCTGTTGTGAAGCCCCTCTATGACCGTCCCCCCTTATCAGTCACCAGCCTGATGGGGATGAGGAGGGCCGAGGGTATTCATGTTGGGTCCCGCAGGTCCTGGTCGCCCTTTTAGTGGGGTCCCCCCTAATCTGCACATGTTGAGGAAATCCTAATGTTACGTTATTGCCAAAATTGTGATATGGCTGCAACGTATGCAGACCCCCGTATAATAATGTGCGGACCCCTATATAATGTACAGACCCCTAAATAATAATGTACAGACCCCTATATAATAATGTACAGACCCCTATATAACAATGTACAGACCCCCGTATAATAATGTACAGACCCCCGTATAATAATGTGCAGACCCCCGTATAACAATGTACAGACCCCCGTATAATAATGTACAGACCCCCGTATAATAATGTGCAGACCCCCGTATAATAATGTGCAGACCCCCGTATAATAATGTGCAGACCCCCGTATAATAATGTGCAGACCCCCGTATAATAATGTGCAGACCCCCGTATAATAATGTGCAGACCCCCGTATAATAATGTGCAGACCCCCGTATAATAATGTGCGGACCCCCATATAATAATGTGCGGACCCCCCATATAATAATGTGCAGACCCCCATATAATAATGTGCAGACCCCCGTATAATAATGTGCAGACCCCCATATAATAATGTGCAGACCCCCATATAATAATGTGCAGACCCCCATATAATAATGTGCAGACCCCCGTATAATAATGTACGGACCCCTATATAATGTACAGACCCCCATATAATAATGTGCAGACCCCCATATAATAATGTGCAGACCCCCATATAATAATGTGCAGACCCCCGTATAATAATGTGCAGACCCCCGTATAATAATGTGCAGACCCCCATATAATAATGTGCAGACCCCCATATAATAATGTGCAGACCCCCGTATAATAATGTGCAGACCCCTATATAATAATGTGCAGACCCCTATATAATGTACAGACCCCTATATAAAAATGTGCAGACCCCCGTATAATAATGTGCAGACCCCCGTATAATAATGTGCAGACCCCCGTATAATAATGTGCAGACCCCTGTATAATAATGTGCAGACCCCCGTATAATAATGTGCAGACCCCCGTATAATAATGTGCAGACCCCCGTATAATAATGTGCGGACCCCTATATAATGTACAGACCCCCATATAAAAATGTACAGACCCCCATATAAAAATGTGCAGACCCCCATATAAAAATGTGCAGACCCCCGTATAATAATGTGCAGACCCCCGTATAATAATGTGCAGACCCCCGTATAATAATGTGCAGACCCCTGTATAATAATGTGCAGACCCCCGTATAATAATGTGCAGACCCCCGTATAATAATGTGCAGACCCCTGTATAATAATGTGCGGACCCCTATATAATGTACAGACCCCTATATAAAAATGTGCAGACCCCCATATAATAATGTGCAGACCCCCGTATAATAATGTGCAGACCCCTATATAATAATGTGCAGACCCCCATATAATAATGTGCAGACCCCCGTATAATAATGTGCAGACCCCCATATAATAATGTGCAGACCCCCGTATAATAATGTGCAGACCCCTATATAATAATGTGCGGACCCCTATATAATGTACAGACCCCCGTATAATAATGTGCAGACCCCCGTATAATAATGTGCAGACCCCCGTATAATAATGTGCAGACCCCCGTATAATAATGTGCAGACCCCCGTATAATAATGTGCAGACCCCCGTATAATAATGTGCAGACCCCTATATAATAATGTGCAGACCCCCGTATAATAATGTGCAGACCCCCCGTATAATAATGTGCAGACCCCTGTATAATAATGTGCGGACCCCTATATAATGTACAGACCCCTATATAAAAATGTGCAGACCCCCATATAATAATGTGCAGACCCCCATATAATCGAGTTCAGACCCCCATATAATAATGTACAGACCCCTATAAAATAATGTGCAGACCCCCATATATTGTACGGACCCCCGTATAATGTGCAGACCCCCGTATAATAATGTGCAGACCCCCGTATAATAATGTGCAGACCCCTATATAATAATGTGCAGACCCCCGTATAATAATGTGCAGACCCCTATATAATAATGTGCGGACCCCTATATAATGTACAGACCCCTATATAAAAATGTGCAGACCCCCATATAATAATGTGCAGACCCCCATATAATAATGTGCAGACCCCCATATAATCGAGTTCAGACCCCCCATATAATAATGTACAGACCCCTATAAAATAATGTGCAGACCCCCATATAATGTACGGACCCCCGTATAATGTGCAGACCCCTATATAATAATGTGCAGACCCCCATATAATGTGCAGACCCCCATATAATGTGCAGACCCCCGTATAATGTGCGGACCCCCGTATAATAATGTGCAGACCCCCTGTCTGATAATGTGCGGACCCCTGTATAATAATAATGGACAGACCCCCGTATAATGTGCGGACCCCCCCGTATAATAATAATGTGTGGACCCCCCCCGTATAATAATAATGTGCGGACCCCCGTATAATAATAATGTGCGGACCCCTGTATAATAATAATGTACAGTCCCCCTTATGATGATGTGACTATAATGGGGGGCCCCCCTGGGTGGGGCCCTGTCTGTAAGTACAAAGCTGACCCTCTGTTGGGGGGGGCTCTCGGCTGACCCTCTGTTGGGCGGGCTCCCGGCTGACCCTCTGGGGAGGGGGGGGGGGGCTCTCGGCTGACCCGTCTGTTGGGCGGGCTCCCGGCTGACCCTCTGTTGGGGGGGGGCCTCTCGGCTGACCCTCTGGGGGGGGGCCTCTCGGCTGACGCTCTGTGGGGGGGCTCTCGGCTGACCCTCTGGGGGGGGGGCTCTCGGCTGACCCTCTGGGGGGGGGGGCTCTCGGCTGACCCTCTGGGGGGGGGGGCTCTCGGCTGACCCTCTGGGGGGGGGGCTCTCGGCTGACCCTCTGGGGGGGGGGCTCTCGGCTGACCCTCTGGGGGGGGGGGCTCTCGGCTGACCCTCTGGGGGGGGGCTCTCGGCTGACCCTCTGGGGGGGGGCTCTCGGCTGACCCTCTGGGGGGGGGGCTCTCGGCTGACCCTCTGGGGGGGGGGCTCTCGGCTGACCCTCTGGGGGGGGGGCTCTCGGCTGACCCTCTGGGGGGGGGGGCTCTCGGCTGACCCTCTGGGGGGGGGCTCTCGGCTGACCCTCTGGGGGGGGCTCTCGGCTGACCCTCTGGGGGGGGGCTCTCGGCTGACCCTCTGGGGGGGGGCTCTCGGCTGACCCTCTGGGGGGGGGGCTCTCGGCTGACCCTCTGGGGGGGGGGCTCCCGGCTGACCCTCTGGGGGGGGGGGGCTCTCGTCTGACCCTCTGTTGGGGGGGCTCTCGGCTGACCCTCTGGGGGGGGGGGCTCTCGGCTGACCCTCTGGGGGGGGGGCTCTCGGCTGACCCTCTGGGGGGGCTCTCGGCTGACCCTCTGGGGGGGGCTCTCGGCTGACCCTCTGGGGGGGGGGCTCCCGGCTGACCCTCTGGGGGGGGGGGGGGGCTCCCGGCTGACCCTCTGTTGGGGAGGGGGCTCCCGGCTGACCCTCTGGGGGCTGTCATCTCTCAGCTGTCACACACTTGCACTCCTCACAGCAGGAGATTCTCTGACTGGAGCTGATTCTTGGATGTCAGATCTCAGGAAGGAAGCGATGTGCTGCAGAGATTCCTGATACATTGGGGGAGGGGCTTTCTATTCTGCAGATGGAGCAGAGAGATGTTCTGCAGAAATTAAGGCTTTTAACCCTTTTTTCTACCAATATCATACGTGAGTGGGTTGAGCGATTCTCCTCACAATTGTAGATTGTTTTGTAAATTTCTTAAAATTAGGTAAATTTTTATTCATGGAGAATGACTGGTGTAACCTCCCCCCCTGCCGTATACTGGGGATCCTATAACCCCCCCCCCCCCTGCCGTATACTGGGGATCCTATAACCTCCCCCCCCCTGCCGTATACTGGGGATCCTATAACCCCCCCCCCCCTGTCGTATACTGGGGATCCTATAACCTCCCCCCCCCTGCCGTATACTGGGGATCCTATAACCTCCCCCCCTGCCGTATACTGGGGATCCTATAACCTCCCCCCCTGCCGTATACTGGGGATCCTATAACCTCCCCCCCCCCCTGCCGTATACAGGGGATCCTATAACCTCCCCCCCTGCCGTATACTGGGGATCCTATAACCTCCCCCCCTGCCGTATACTGGGGATCCTATAACCACCCCCCCTGCCGTATACTGGGGATCCTATAACCTCCCCCCCTGCCGTATACTGGGGATCCTATAACCTCCCCCCCTGCCGTATACATGGGATCCTATAACCTCCCCCCCTGCCGTATACTGGGGATCCTATAACCTCCCCCCCTGCCGTATACTGGGGATCCTATAACCTCCCCCCCCTGCTGTATACTGGGTATCCTATAACCTCCCCCCCTGCCGTATACTGGGGATCCTATAACCTCCCCCCCCCCCTGCCGTATACTGGGGATCCTATAACCCCCCCCCCCCTGCCGTATACTGGGGATCCTATAACCTCCCCCCCCCCCCTGCCGTATACTGGGGATCCTATAACCTCCCCCCCTGCCGTATACTGGGGATCCTATAACCTCCCCCCCCTGCCGTATACTGGGGATCCTATAACCTCCCCCCCTGCGGTATACTGGGGATCCTATTACCTTCCCCCCTGCCGTATACTGGGGATCCTATAACCTCCCCCCCTGCCGTATACTGGGGATCCTATAACCCCCCCCCCCCCCCTGCCGTATACTGGGGATCCTATAACCTCCCCCCCCTGCCGTATACTGGGGATCTTATAACCTCCCCCCCCCTGCCGTATACTGGGGATCTTATAACCTCCCCCCCTGCCGTAGACTGGGGATCTTATAACCTCCCCCCCTGCCGTAGACTGGGGATCTTATAACCTCCCCCCCTGCCGTAGACTGGGGATCTTATAACCTCCCCCCCTGCCGTAGACTGGGGATCCTATAACCTCCCCCCCTGCCGTAGACTGGGGATCCTATAACCTCCCCCCCTGCCGTAGACCGTAGACTGGGGATCCTATAACCTCCCCCCCTGCCGTAGACTGGGGATCCTATAACCTCCCCCCCTGCCGTAGACTGGGGATCCTATAACCTTGCCTCCTCTTCTCCAGTATACCGGGGGTCCCGTTCCCTCCTCTTCTCCTCCAGTATACCGGGGGTCCCGTTCCCTCCTCTTCTCCTCCAGTATACCGGGGGTCCCGTTCCCTCCTCTTCTCCTCCAGTATACCGGGGGTCCCGTTCCCTCCTCTTCTCCTCCAGTATACCGGGGGTCCCGTTCCCTCCTCTTCTCCTCCAGTATACCGGGGGTCCCGTTCCCTCCTCTTCTCCTCCAGTATACCGGGGGTCCCGTTCCCTCCTCTTCTCCTCCAGTATACCGGGGGTCCCGTTCCCTCCTCTTCTCCTCCAGTATACCGGGGGTCCCGTTCCCTCCTCTTCTCCTCCAGTATACCGGGGGTCCCGTTCCCTCCTCTTCTCCTCCAGTATAGCGGGGGTCCCGTTCCCTCCTCTTGTCCAGTATAGCGGGGGTCCCGTTCCCTCCTCTTGTCCAGTATAGCGGGGGTCCCGTTCCCTCCTCTTGTCCAGTATACCGGGGGTCCCGTTCCCTCCTCTTGTCCAGTATACCGGGGGTCCCGTTCCCTCCTCTTGTCCAGTATACCGGGGGTCCCGTTCCCTCCTCTTGTCCAGTATACCGGGGGTCCCGTTCCCTCCTCTTCTCCAGTATACCGGGGGTCCCGTTGGCTCCTCTTCTCCAGTATACCGGGGGTCCTGTTCCCTCCTCTTCTCCTCCAGTATACCGGGGGTCATGCTTTCACTCACGGGGGGGCTGATCCTACTATATCCTCACTGCCTGATAGAGGAAATGGTTGGATCTCCGGTGAGTTCCCAGCCTGGAGGTGATGGCACTCGCAGAACAATGGCGGTGACGTCACTGGAGTTTATACAGCGGTTGTTTATAAATCTGTAATAAACACGGTCGTACAGGATGGCGATGGGATAGAGCGGTGTATACAGTGTATATATCATCCTGTATACTGGAGCAGCATTGTATATATTAGTGGTGGCAGAAGAGGTTTTTGGGATTCCGTCCATACATAATGACCCCGCGCCGCTCTTCAGTCATCACATTGTCAGTGAGGTTCTGCAGCAGCTGGGCTGTGTACTAAAATTGTATATTCGTACATAAGGACATTAAGTGTCTCCCTGGAGCTCCTGTAATATCCTTATAATTTACAGTAGAATCTCTTCATAAAAGCGTATAGGCAGCTCTGTGCACCTGTCTCCCCCTGTGCAGCTGCTGCGTGCAGTCTAGTTGCTGTGTGCACTCTTCCCCCTGTGCAGTCGCTCCGTGCACTCTCTACCCCCCCCCCCCCCGTGCAGTCGCTGCGTCCAGTGTCTTCCCCCCTGTGCAGTCGCTGCATCCAGTCTCTTCCCCCCGTGCAGTCGCTGCGTGCAGTCTCTTCCCCCCCCCCTGAGCAGTCGCTGCGTGCAGTCTCTTCCCCCTGTGCAGTCGCTGCGTCCAGTATCTTTCCCCCCTGTGCAGTCGCTGCGTCCAGTCTCTTCCCCCCTGTGCAGTCGCTGCGTCCAGTCTCTTCTCCCCTGTGCAGTCGCTGCGTCCAGTCTCTTCTCCCCTGTGCAGTCGCTGCGTCCAGTCTCTCCCCCCCCCCTGTGCAGTCGCTGCGTCCAGTCTCTTCCCCCCCCCCCTGTGCAGTCGCTGCATCCAGTCTCTTCCCCCCCCCCCCCTGTGCAGTCGCTGCGTCCAGTCTCTTCCCCCCTGTGCAGTCGCTGCGTCCAGTCTCTTCCACCCTGTGCAGTCGCTGCGTCCAGTCTCTTTCCCCCCCCCCTGTGCGGTCGCTGCGTCCAGTCTCTTCCACCCTGTGGAGTCGATGCGTCCAGTCTCTTCCCCCCCCCCCCCCCCTGTGCAGTTGCTGCGTCCAGTCTCTTCCCCCCTGTGCAGTTGCTGCGTCCAGTCTCTTCCCCCCTGTGCAGTTGCTGCGTCCAGTCTCTTCCCCCCTGTGCAGTCGCTGCGTCCAGTCTCTTCCCCCCTGTGCAGTCGCTGCGTCCAGTATCTTTCCCCCCTGTGCAGTCGCTGCGTCCAGTATCTTTCCCCCCTGTGCAGTCGCTGCGTCCAGTATCTTTCCCCCCTGTGCAGTCGCTGCGTCCAGTCTCTTCCCCCCTGTGCAGTCGCTGCGTCCAGTCTCTTCCCCCCCTGTGCAGTCGCTGCGTCCAGTCTCTTCCCCCCCTGTGCAGTCGCTGCGTCCAGTCTCTTCCCCCCCCTGTGCAGTCGCTGCGTCCAGTCTCTTCCCCCCCCCGTGCAGTCGCTGCGTCCAGTCTCTTCCACCCTGTGCAGTCGCTGCGTCCAGTCTCTTCCCCCCTGTGCAGTCGCTGCGTCCAGTCTCTTCCCCCCTGTGCAGTTGCTGCATCCAGTCTCTTCCCCCCTGTGCAGTCGCTGCGTCCAGTCTCTTCCCCCCCCTGTGCAGTCGCTGCGTCCAGTCTCCCCCCCCCCTGTGCAGTCGCTGTGTCCAGTCTCTTCCCCCCCCCTCCCTGTGCAGTCGCTGCGTCCAGTCTCTTCCCCCTGTGCAGTCGCTGCGTCCAGTCTCTTCCCCCTGTGCAGTCGCTGCGTCCAGTCTCTTCCCCCTGTGCAGTCGCTGCGTCCAGTCTCTTCCCCCTGTGCAGTCGCTGCGTCCAGTCTCTTCCCCCTGTGCAGTCGCTGCGTCCAGTCTCTTCCCCCTGTGCAGTCGCTGCGTCCAGTCTCTTCCCCCTGTGCAGTCGCTGCGTCCAGTCTCTTCCCCCTGTGCAGTCGCTGCGTCCAGTCTCTTCCCCCTGTGCAGTCGCTGCGTCCAGTCTCTTCCCCCTGTGCAGTCGCTGCGTCCAGTCTCTTCCCCCTGTGCAGTCGCTGCGTCCAGTCTCTTCCCCCTGTGCAGTCGCTGCGTCCAGTCTCTTCCCCCTGTGCAGTCGCTGCGTCCAGTCTCTTCCCCCTGTCCAGTCGCTGCGTCCAGTCCCCCTGTCCAGTCGCTGCGTCCAGTCCCCCTGTCCAGTCGCTGCGTCCAGTCCCCCTGTGCAGTCGCTGCGTCCAGTCCCCCTGTGCAGTCGCTGCGTCCAGTCCCCCTGTGCAGTCGCTGCGTCCAGTCCCCCTGTGCAGTCGCTGCGTCCAGTCCCCCTGTGCAGTCGCTGCGTCCAGTCCCCCTGTGCAGTCGCTGCGTCCAGTCCCCCTGTGCAGTCGCTGCGTCCAGTCCCCCTGTGCAGTCGCTGCGTCCAGTCTCCCTGTGCAGTCGCTGCGTCCAGTCTCCCTGTGCAGTCGCTGCGTCCAGTCTCCCTGTGCAGTCGCTGCGTCCAGTCTCCCTGTGCAGTCGCTGCGTCCAGTCTCCCTGTGCAGTCGCTGCGTCCAGTCTCCCTGTGCAGTCGCTGCGTCCAGTCTCCCTGTGCAGTCGCTGCGTCCAGTCTCCCTGTGCAGTCGCTGCGTCCAGTCTCCCTGTGCAGTCGCTGCGTCCAGTCTCCCTGTGCAGTCGCTTTGTTCAGTCTCCCTGTGCAGTCGCTGCGTCCAGTCTCCCTGTGCAGGCGCTGCGTCCAGTCTCTTCCCCCTTTCCCCCCCCCTGTGCAGTCGCTGCGTCCAGTCTCTTTCCCCCCCTGTGCACTCGCTGCGTCCAGTCTCTTTCCCCCCCCTGTGCAGTTGCTGCGTGCAGTCTCTTCCTCGGCTGTTTGTGCTAACGGTAGGTAGCGTTCACTGTTGTCGGCTATCAAAGTCCTTTCCTCCCATAGCTCTTCCTGGTGTATACAGTGTATATATCATCCTGTACACACTGTATACTGGAGCAGCATTGTATATATTATAGTGCTGGCAGAAGAGGTTTTTGGGATTCCGTCCATACATAATGACCCCGCGCCGCTCTTCAGTCATCACATTGTCAGTGAGGTTCTGCAGCAGCTGGGCTGTGTACTAAAATTGTATATTCGTACATAAGGACATTAAGTGTCTCCCTGGAGCTCCTGTAATATCCTTATAATTTACAGTAGAATACTGTTAGCGCTGAGCGATCGCTGGGATGTACAGGCGGCTCCCGTGTGGAGAGTGGTGGTCTGGGACCCCTTTATTCATTCACAGTAGTTTATGACATTGAATAACAAGATGGCGGCAATCAGCTCTCTTCATTAAAGCGTATAGGCAGCTCTGTGCACCTGTCTCCCCCTGTGCAGTCGCTGCGTGCAGTCTCTTCCCCCTGTGCAGTCGCTGTGTGCAGTCTCTTCCCCCTGTGCAGTCGCTGCGTGCAGTCTCTTCCCCCTGTGCAGTCGCTGCTTGCAGTCTCTTCCCCCCTGTGCAGTCGCTGCTTGCAGTCTCTTCCCCCCTGTGCAGTCGCTGCGTGCAGTCTCTCCCCCCTGTGCAGTCGCTGCGTGCAGTCTCTCCCCCTTGTGCAGTCGCTGCGTGAAGTCTCCTCCCCCTGGGCAGTCTCTGCGTGCAGTCTCCTCCCCCTGGGCAGTCGCTGCGTGCAGTCTCTTCCCCCTGGGCAGTCGTTGCGTGCAGTCTCTTCCCCCTGTGCAGTCGCTGCGTGCAGTCCATTTCTCCCTGTGCAGTCGCTGCGTGCAGTCCATTTCCCCCTGTGCAGTCGCTGCGTGCAGTCTCTTCCCCCTGTGCAGTCGCTGCGTGCAGTCTCTTCCCCCTGTGCAGTCGCTGCGTGCAGTCTCTTCCCCCTGTGCAGTCGCTGCGTGCAGTCTCTTCCCCCCCCTGTGCAGTCTCTTCCCCCTGTGCAGTCGCTGCGTGCAGTCTCTTCCCCCTGTGCAGTCGCTGCGTGCAGTCTCTTCCCCCTGTGCAGTCGCTGCGCGCAGTCTCTTCCCCCTGTGCAGTCGCTGCCCGCAGTCTCTTCCCCCTGTGCAGTCGCTGCCCGCAGTCTCTTCCCCCTGTGCAGTCGCTGCGTGCAGTCTCTTTCCCCCCCTGTGCAGTCTCTTCCCCCCTGTGCAGTCTTTTCCTCGGCTGTTTGTGCTAACGGTAGGTAGCGTTCACTGTTGTCGGCTATCAAAGTCCTTTCCTCCCATAGCTCTTCCTGGCAGGGAGTCTCTTCCTGCAGGGGGCGATGCATGTCCTGGTGTCAGTGACCAGATGTGCGTCCATTGTGGACATTGGGGGAGATTAATCAAAGCCTGTGTAGAGGAAGAGCGGTGCAGTTGCCCATAGCAACCAACCAGATCGCTTCTTTCATTTTTTAAAATGCCTCTGAAAAATGGGATCTGATTGGTTGCTATGGGCAACTGCACCGCTCTTCCTCTACACAGGTTCTGATAAATCTCCATTACCACTATACCTCAAGAAGGGGCAAGATGGAAAACAAGGAATGCTGGGAATTGTAGTGATGTAGGTGACGGGCGGTTATATAGAATATCTGCCGTATAATCTCTGTCACAGTCTCCACAGTCTCTTTCCTGAGCTGAGATTCTGTGACTTTGTAACGTGCCCTCTGATTGCCCTCCGGTCGCAGTGACCTCATCGCGGTGATGTCATCATATTTACTTCCTGTCCTTTTCTTTAAGGATCTTGAACCTTTCGTCTCAGGACAATAAAGGATTTTGAGGAGATTTTCTTTCTTTCCTTGAGGTATTTGAGGTTCAGACGACATAAAAGAGGATGTGGCGAACCCGAGGCGCAGTCACCGCACGCTGCTGTCGTCTTACTGACTAATCAGAAATTGTGGCCCTCGGGGCGCTGAGTTTCGGGCGTACAGTAAGTGGAGGAAGTTACAGCCTCTTCTCACATTACTCCGGGGGCGGTAGTGGGGCCGCGTTCACACTGCGGTTACAGCTCAGCCTAAAGTGGCGCAGGGAACCCCGTTTTATGCGTCCGCCTCCTCTTTCTGACTTTCCTCACAAAGAGGAAGTGAAAGCTGTGACCACGGCTGTGCCTGATGAAGCAGAGCTCCGCGGACATGGCAGTGCATTGGACACA